>NW_007246432.1:27762-48046 GCF_000164805.1 Carlito syrichta
TCCACTCACCCCAGCCTCCCAAAGGCGCGGGATTACAGGCTGAGCCACCGAGCCCAGCTCAGATTGGAACTCTTATCTATCACAGCAGCTGTCAGCCCAGTCCCAGCTCTCTGTCGCTGCGTCATAAGGACCACATAAGGAGACAGCTCTGGTCCCTGGGTCTCCAGCCACACAGTCCTTGAGGGAGAAGACCCTGTGTCTGCAGGCTGCGACCTTGAGTCAGAAATCATCCATTCCACTCCTCTACTAGACCCTGCTCCAGCAGTGAGGTCACCAGGGCTCCATGCCCAGCCCTGAGGCCTGTCCCTATGGCTTTGGCAGAAATGAGCCCCTCAGTCTTCTGGCAATTGGACTGTCCAAAGGAATCAATACCTTGAGGGAAGAGAGAACTCTTCCTCCCTGGCCTCCTTCCCAGAACAGTCTGGGGAAGGGAGGAAGGCATTTACACATGGAGAAACAGAGGCCCAGGAAGGAGGGCCCGTCACACTATAGCATGTGACAGAGTTGGCTGGCCCCAGGCCTCCTGGCTCCTGTGTGCCCACCCTGGATTGGCCTCTGCTGGCTGACATTCAGTTCAGCTCTACTTCCTTGTGTGCAGGGCCTCCTTCTATCCTGCAGGAATCCACTTATACTTCACTGCCTCTGGGAAGCCTTCCCTTTAGTTTTGTGTTTGGCTCCCCAAAGGTGTGTGACTTGTTCCCTGTTGTCTGTCTCCAAAGCAGGGCCTGGCACAGAGTATGTGGTCTAATAACTAACGAATTAATGAATGGTCTCCTCAGAATTTCAGTTTGTTCATTTGCAAAAAAGGCATAATAATACAGTAACAGCTACTTCATGGATTTTGTTTTAGAAGTTTAATGAGACAGTGTACATAAAGCCCTCAGCATCGCCAGGTGTGGTGGCTCAAGCCTGTAATCCCAGCACTTTGGGAGGCAGAGGCAAGAGGATTGCCTGAGCTAAGAGGTTTGAGAACAGCCTGAGCAATATGGCAAGACTTCATCTCTAAAATAAATTTAAAAGCAAGCTTTCTGCCCGGCCACTGCCAGGCAGCCATCATGGACACTAGCTGTGTGCAGCCTATCAAGCTGGTCAAGGTCACCAAAGTGCAGGACCAGCTCACAAAGACAGTGCACTCAGGTGCGCATGGAATTCATGGACAACACGAGCTGCTCCATCATCCACAAAGTGAAATGCCCGACAAGCTCACCCTGTTGGAGTCTGAGTGAGAGGCTTGGAAGTTGTACTGAGCTTGGCTGCCAGGTCTGGATATTGGGGTCAACAGTCAGGGATGGTCATGGTCTGTGACTGCTAAATAAAGCGTTTGTGTGGTATGTCATAAATACATAAATACGTAAGTCAGTCATGTTGGCACATGCCTGTGGTTCCAGCTACTCGGAAGGCTGAGGTGGAAGGATCACCTGAGCCTGGCAGGTCGAGGCTGCAGTTGCACTCCAGCCTGGGCGGCGACTCCCACTCCAAAAAAAAAGCCCTCAGCATCAATAGAAACTGGGTCTTTTTTTTTTTTTTGAGTAGGAGTCCCAATCTGTTGCCCAGGCCGGACTGCTGTGGCATGACCATGGCTACCGTACCTCGACCTGCTGGGCTCAGGTGATCCTGCCACTTCAGCCTCCTGAGTAGCTGAGACTATAGGTACCTGCTACCATGCCCAGCTTTTTAAATTTACTGTAAAGATGAGGTCTTGCCAAGTTGCCCGGGCTGGTCTTGAACTCCTGGGCTCAAGCAGTTCTCTCTCTTTGGCCTCCCAAAGTGCTGGGATTACAAGTATGAGCCACCAAACCCGGCCAGGTCTAATTTTTATTGAAAGTGTTTTGTAAACCACCAAGCAGTAGGCTCCTTAAAGGAGATGGCAAATACTCTGAAAGTACAGGCTAGCTTGCAGAAGTCAGAGGTGGGGGCCCAGCAGTCAGGCAGGTGGGGGAGTTGACCTTGGGCCTTGAAGAGCTAACCAAACTGGCAGAATTTCTAAAGGAGAGAACAAGTTGAGCAGGAGCTCAGAGGTCAGAAAAGTCCAGGGTGCTTGCATGAGAGGGGTGGCGGGGATGGAGTTGGCTTTCAAGGTGGGGTGGGGCAAGAGGAGGGGCCACCAGGAGACATTCTGCAGGGAAGGGCAAGCACCTGTGAGGCTGGCTTGGCGAAAGGAAGGGTCAGGTATTCACTCAGAACAGAGGGCACAGGGGCAGCTTAGCTGCAGAGCGTGCTCCAGGTGACTGTCCCCGCCGCCAGGCAGTGGGAGTGGCAGGAGAACCCGGGCTCTGAAGCCAGCCAGACTAGGCTTGCAATTGGCTCCATTCACACTCTCCTATTGCTTGTGACCTTGTCAGTTCCCCTCTGACCCTCGGGCTCACTTGTAAAACGAAGACAAAGATGCCCGTGCCAGAACAGTCAACCAGATCTTCTCCCTGGGTGGGAACCAACCCAAGGGCGAGTTTCCTTTCTTCTCTAGTCTCATCTCTGCTCCGACCCCAAGCTCGGGAAGGGACTAGGGGCAGGAGGATTCCCATGGCATGCGTCCGAGCTCTTGCGCCGGTGCACCACCTGCTTCCTTCTCAGATTCCCAAGAGCGCCTAGAGGCCAGGGAAGGGAGCAGGTCCTGCCAACCTGGGTCAGGGATTCCGAGGCCAGGCACTGGCGCTGACGCAGGTTAGCTGGGCACCACTTGGCTGATCCCCTCCCCCAGGAGCAGGCTGGGGGATGGGTGGCCAGGCCCTGGCGGGCGAGCGCCAGCCTGGGGCTTCCTATTTCGGGAGCCGGGGGCGTGGGCCATATCTCCTCATGTGATGCAAGGGCTATTTAAAGCGGCAGCTCCGGCAGGGAGCCGCTGGTCCGGAGTTATTGCGCGACTGATCTATCGCAGCTGTTTTCTCAGCCTCGCCTAGCATCACCATGGTGGACGCTTTCCTGGGCACTTGGAAGCTAGTGGACAGCAAGAATTTCGACGACTACATGAAGTCACTCGGTGAGCAAGTCGCAGAGCTCGGGATGCTGGACTGGGGAGGGGCTGGCCGCGTGCCTAGCCCTGCACGGCGCGCCTGCTGCATCTCTGCTGGAAGAGGTTGCAGAGTAGGGGCAGCTTGGGCTAGAGCAGGCAGGGCCTGTTGGGACAGGGCTTCCATGGTTCGAACCATGAGAGAAGGGAGAGGGATACCAAGGTAGGGAGGCACTTTAAGGAAACAGGGGCAGTGATCTGAAGGTAGAAGACTTTGGATAAAAGGAAAGCAATGATCACAGGAGGTGGGAGGTTAGCCAGGAGAGAAAAAAGAACAGAGGCATGGCTGGTTTAGAAACTGGAAGAGGTGCCAGGCGTGGTGGCTCACGCCTGTAATTCCAGTTACTTGAAAGGCTGAGGCGGAAGGATCACCTGAGCCCAGCAGGTGGAGATTGTGGTGGCTGTGAGCGTGCCACTCCACTCCAGCCTGGGCGACAGTGAGATGCCGACTTGAAAAAAAAGAAAAAAGAAAAAAAGAAACTGGAGGAGAGGCCCAGAAAAGGAATGGGGAAGACAGAGAGTGGACTGTGGTCTTTTATTTTTTTGAGTCAGAGTTTCACTCTGTTGCCCAGGCTGGAGTTCAGTGGTACATTCACCGGCACCGCAACCTCAACCTGCTGGGCTCAGGTGATCCTTCCGTCTCAGCCTTCCAAGTAGCTGGAACCACAGGTGTGCACCACCATGCCTGGCTAATTTTTTGATTTATTGTAGAGAGGAGGTCTCACCATGTTGTCCAGGCTGTTCTCGAACCCGTGGGTTCAGGCAATCCTCTCACCTCTGCCTCCCAAAATGCTGGGATTACAGGCATGAGCCACCATGCTTGGCGGACTGTGGTCTTAAACTAGGAAATACCTAGGAGAAAGGAGATTGAGGGGGGAAATTGTGAATCAGATACCAGGAGGAGGTGAGACAGGCACCAGCAGTTTGCAAGTCCTGCCCCTCCACTTTGGGTTAGGGAAAAGGGTTGTTGCTAGAGAATAATTTCTCTCACCTGCCAATATGATCTTGTCCTGAGTCGTATGTAACCAGGACTTAATAAAGTCAGTGAGCCTAGCGGTAGGGTGGGGCAAAAGGCCCACCAGCTGAGCCTTTCCTACAACTCAAGACTCCCACTTGTGCCAGGGGTAGGATGGAGAAAGTCACTGAACTTCTGGGGTATGGTAGAGGGTCCCAGAGCAAGGTTAAGACCTGTTAAAGGCAGAGATGGTTATTGGTCTAGGAGGGTGTGGATGACTGTTGTGGGGTTGTGATGGGGAAAAATATTCAAAGAACCTTGCAGGTGAGGATCTTGGAGATCACCATACCTTGTCTAGTTTGACAGAGAGAAAAATTGAAAGGAGAGTAGAAACTTGTCATATTTCACAGCAGAGCAGATATGAAAGCCTAAGCTTTCCAGATCTGTAACCCAGAGCTCTTCCCATTACCTTATAAGCCCTGGGAGTGGGAAGAATGGTAGAACTGCTTAGCTAATGATTGGCCTCAGTCCTTCCTCTGCTGGTTTGGGCTTAGATGGAGAGGCCAAAGCTCTCAACTGTCCCTACCCTATCCTGGGCACTATGCCCAGTGACTGCAGGTAGACAGCCATTCTTAGAGAAGCAGTTGCTGTGAAGTTGGAATGCCCAGTTTTAATTCCTCCTTCTAAAGCTGGGCCAAAGAGCTGAGACCCTGAACTGAGCCGTAACAACCTTACCACTCTTGCTCCCTTATTCTGCCTCAACTCGAACTAGGGGTTTGGTCTCCCTAAAGACCTGTCATCTCTGGGTAGCTTAGGCTAGGGGTTAAAATTCCATCTAGTCCGTTTTTCTTACTGCATAGGTGGTAAGTCTGAGGCCCTCGAAAGAAAGCCCTTCCTCAGTGCTCAGTAATTAGCAGTGGCTTCATTTCTGAGTAGAACCCAGCTCTTCCTGAGTCTCCCCAATTCTGAGCCCAGTCTTCTTAGTTTCTCTTGGCTCAGTCTCTCACTCATCCCACAGTGGTTCCCTTCCCAAACACTCCACACTCTGGGATAGGTCCTAAGCAAACAGAGCTTCTGGGTGCAATGACAAGGCCCTGCTCTGTTCTGAGAAATATGATTGACCTGACTCACTCTGATACCAGGGGTCAAGGTCAAGTCTGCACTGGCCAGGCAGGGTAGGCTGGCATCAGTACAGCTGCAGAGGGAGCTCTTGCCCTCCCTGCTCTAGATCAAGGGTTCTAAAGAGGGCCAGCCTAGTATCACTGAACAGGCACAACTGGTGGCCTTGGTGTCTGGATGAGGTATGTGTTGGTCAGACTGGTCCAGTGGAAATAGCGAACAATTCTGGAGCCTAGATTCAAATCTAGGTCAACAGCTTACTCTTTGACTTTAGACAAGACACTTCGCCCTCTGAGTCTTATCTATGAATTGGGGATAATACAATGTACCCTTCAGGGCTGTTACAAGCATTAAGTAGGGCATATGCAAAGTACCTAGCTTCCAGCAAGTGCTTTGTAGCCAGACACATCTGGAGACTACTTACCTCACCACACTGGGCTGCCACTGCCTCGCCTTTGCCTTGGAGGAGTTTAGCATGGGCCACTGACGGCATAATGAGTTTTGTTCATTTGCTTGTAGGACACTTAGGACTTTGCCCAGTACACGAGGAAGTCATAGTTGGGTCAGGAGGAGACCCCCAAAGATCCTAAGACTGAGAGTCAAGAGACCTGCGCTTGAGTCTTAACTCATCGCTACCACTTTAGGCACCTCCTAAATCTGTAAAATGGGAGTTACTTCCTCTGTACCTACTTCCTAGATCACAGATAAGAGGCTTTAAAATGTCAGGTTGCCACATATTAGGGACAAGAGCACTAATGCTTCTTAGGTTTCAGGGTTAAAAACTTCCAAAAGTGGTAAACTCTTGATCCTAAGGCTTTGAAAGGCAAAGGCCACATTTCTCTTTCTTCAGCCCTGGCTTGATGACTGCTAATATGCCCTGGACACTCCAGCCTCAGGGGGAGGTATGGCTGAGCAGCTAAGTGAGCTCTGGAGTCAAACAGTTCTGGGCTTCAATCTCAGATGTGTGACCCCTGGGCTTTTTCTTTTTTTGAGTCGAGTCTCACTTTGTCGCCCAGGCTGTAGTGCAGTGGCATGGTTATAGCTACTGCAGCCTCAACCTTTCGCCTCAGCCTTCTAAGTAGTGGAACTACAGGCACGTGCCAACATGCCAGCTAAATTTTTTTTTTGAATTTATTGTAGAGACCTGGTCTTGCCAAATTGCCCAGGCTGGTCTCGAACCCCTGGGCTCTCAGGCAATCCTTTCACCTCAGCCTCCCAAAGTGCTGGGACTATAGAGCCACCCAGCTCTTGGATTTTTTTTTGAGTCGGAGTCTCACTCTGTCACCCAGGCTGGAGTGTGGTGGCACACTGCTCACAGTCACCACAGCCTCGACCTGCTGGGCTCAGGCAATCCTTCTGCCTCACCCTTCCAAGTAGCCGGAACTACCCACCACACCCAGCTAATTTTTTGATCTATTGTAGAGACAAGATCTCACCATGTTGCCCAGGCTGGTCTCGAACCCACAGGCTCAGGCAATACTCTCGCCTCAGCCTCCCAAGATGCTGGGATTATAGGCATGAGCCACTGCGCCCGGCTAGCTCTTAGATTTTAACTCTGTTTTTGCATCTAGAAAGTGCAGACAACAGTCTTCAGAGAGATGGGAAGGACTAAATAAGATAACATATGTATAGTTCTTACTATACAAAAAGCACTTAATATTAGCTTATTCTAATCCCAGCTCTACCAATGATTTGCTATGGCACTGCTGTTCCTTAAGTTTCTCATCTATGCAATGTGATCAGTAGTCCTCAGTCACCACACAGAACTAAGGAGAAAATGGAATTTAAAAATTGCCATGCAAAGGCCTTGAAAGCTGCAGTCCTCCTCTTCCCCATACCTAGGTCCAAGGGATATTCATTGAGCTCCTTGTATACTGCCTCTCTGCTCCAGCTCATATACTTTTAACTTTCTCCCGTCTTCAGGTGTGGGTTTTGCTACCAGACAGGTGGCCTGCATGACCAAGCCTACCACAATCATCCAAAAGGATGGGGACACGATCATCTTAAAAACACAGAGCACCTTCAAGAATACAGAGATCAGCTTTAAGTTGGGGGTGGAATTCGATGAGACAACAGCAGATGACAGGAAGGTCAAGGTGAGTCAGGGAAAGGAGTGTCGAGAACGGAGGGTGCTAAGATCCTAAAGGGGAATAGGTTTGGTAGTCTTGGCTCTCTCATATTGCAGCCTGAGGAGCAGACTATTATGAAGGATTTAAATAAAACAAGGCTTATAAAACCTGTGTAGTTCTGGAGTGCCACAGGTGCCAATTACATGTTAGTTCTGTTCTCTTGGTTTTCTTCCCCCTTCCCTTCTTGGGAATCATTTATTAGCTGCCTCAGAAATGGCAGAACAGAGCCAGGACGTTCTTCTGACCTCAGTGTCCACTCCAACTCTAGCTGGGTGACCTTGTGCAAGGTACACAACAGCTTTGGAATTCTTTCCCCTTCCATACATGGGGGAGTTATGTGGCCATGCCTTTGACCTGAAGTGCTTTAGGAACCATGCCCAGAAGTCAGAGCCCTCCACTGAGTGAGGTCATCTTGGCCTCCAGCAGCCAAACAGGCAGCTGAGACTGAGACCTACTCAGATGCTGCTGCTGCTTCAACCTCCAACTTCCAAGCTTGGCCCATGACCCTGACAAACTACTTTCAGTGTTGCCAGCCAAGAGGCAGGAAGAGCTATGTTCCAGGATGGGATGTTCACATTGTCATGCATGTGTTTGCAATATCTCCCACCAAGCCTCAGTCCCCTCTCAGGGCTCTGTCAGCCTGCAGTAGCTTTGCCTCAGCAGCTTGCCTCAGGCCTTCCAGCACTGGGCCAGGCATGGGAGACAGCTTATGGGATATACCTCTACAGGGTGTCCCTACAGCGAGCGGTATTCTTTCCATTCTGATGGTATCATTCATACCCTCAGCTGTTTCCTCTTCTTCACAGCTGTCTCCAGAAAGGACAGGGTAAGGTCTGGTCTCCCTGCAGAGGAGGAGGAGCTGAAGTCCAGCCCAGGATCACACAGGAGGCTGGTAGCAGAGCTGGGATGGTGCCCAAAGATGGCAGTCTACCTTGGACAAAGGTGGCTGCCCTACCACACGCCTCTACCTCCTTGGACTTGCCCATCTTCTCAAGAGGCAAGAACCCCAATTAAAAACAACAGTAGTCCTCTGGGATACCTAAGCCGAAAATAATCAGCTTTGAGTGGGCAAAAATCTGGGGGAATGAGAATGAGTGAGGTGGTGATAAGGACAGCACACCAAGAGACAGGCTCCATCCTCCCTACCTTCCAAACAGTACACACCTTCCTATTGAGCCCTGCTTAATGAGGATCCCTTAGCCTAGAGCCCCCAAATTCCTGGAAAAGAGAGACCTGTTAAATGAGAACCAGCTGATATAGGCTGGCAGCACCCAGAGGACTAAGCAGACATATGACCCAGGGCTAAGAACTACACCAAGGGCACCAAGTTCCAGGACTTTGCCGTTGCTGCTCTCTTGTCAGCCGAAGAAATCACGATCAAGAAGAGGTATAAGAATATAGGGCAGGAAGTCTAATTTTCCAATACCTTCCATCACTAGAGTCTTTTAGGCATTATGTATGATGATGACAAGGCTGTAGAAAGATTTTTAGAATCACTCCTCCTCCTATTCCTCAGCCAGTCTTTCCTAGGGATAAAGACTGGTACATGCCCCCTGTATCTGAGGGGAATAGGCATCACATGTGTTATAGATAAGTATCCATCTTGAACGCCTGTGGCGCTTCTCAGAGCCAGACTGTTTAGCTCCACCATGCTGCCTGCCTTGCTCTCCCTACTAATACCTGAAGGCCCCTCCTCCAACAAGGCAGTAGTGGAGTAGAGGCTGGAGGTGAACTAGACATCCAGCAGGGATAGGTGAGAGGTGTACTGCCTGAGCTCTGGTCCTAGCACCATTCCTAGTTTGTCAGAGGCTGCCTCCTCTGTGGCCTCAGTATTCAAACTCCATCTTGCTCCTCAATCCTGACTCAGATCACAGCTCAGGGCTCTATCCTCTTTCTACAGTCCATTGTGACCCTGGATGGAAGCAAACTTATTCACCTGCAGAAGTGGGATGGGCAAGAGACGACGCTTGTGCGGGAGATAATTGATGGGAAACTCATTCTGGTAAGTTGGGGAACTTTGCAGCCATATCTGATTGGTTATTACTCCTGCCACTTCAGCCAAACTTGTTTTTTTTTTTGAGTTGGAGTCTCACTCTGTCGCCCAGACTGGAGTACAGTGGCACACTCCTGGCCACCGCAGCCTTGACCTGCTGGGCTCCACGATCCTTCTGCCTCAGCCTTCCAAGTAGCCGGAACTACAGGCACGCACTACCATACCCTGCTAATTTTTTATTTATTGTAGAGATGAGGTATCGCCAAGTTGCCCGGGTGGATCTTGAACTCACGGGCTCAGGCAATCCACTCACCTCGCCCTCCCAAAGTGCTGAGATTACAGGCTGAGCCACCAAGCCCAGCCCAAATGTGTTTTAAAAAGCGAAAATCCTCCCCAGAGTGTTGTAGAAGCTGGGACAAGAGAAGGCGCTGCAGGATCAGGATGGTATTAGTTGGGAATTTTCTGTGTAGTGGCTTTGGACCCAGGGTTCAAATCTCAGCTTATAGGCTACATGACTACATGACTTTGGACAAGTCATCTTCTCCAAGTGCAACTGTAAAACAGGTATTAATAATACCACTCTTGGCAACCCCTTCGGGTCCCTTCCCACTGTGGGAGCTTCTCTTTCCTCTCAATAAATCCTGCTTAAAAAAACAAAAAACAAAAACACCCTTGCAGGGCTGTGGGGAGTCTGAAAGAGACAGCGTATGCACAGCATGAAGCATCATCAACTGAGGTGGAAGGAATACAGTAGGTGCTCCAAGTTCTTAGTTTCCTCCTTCTGTGTTTCCACCTTACCTCACTCAGGAAGAGGTAGAAAGCAGGGCCAAATCACATCCAGGAACTCTACAAGAGGCTCCCACCTCCAATCTTAGCATTTCTTTCCCTCTCCTCCCTAGGACTGCATTATAACATGCAGGAACAGGCTAGTGACTGGTGAGGGCACTGAATGGCAGCATAGTTCGTTCTTCCCCATTCTAGTTCCATATACTTTCAGTGTTTTCTATGTTTGGCCTACTGCAAGTACTTGACTACTGCCTGGGTAGGCATTAACACCACCAGGCTGGCAGATCTCCATGTTTAGAGATAAGCTTTGGACTTCACTTTCTGAGAATGCAGCCTTGATGGAATTCCTCCCAGACTCAGGGGCAGAGAGAGCAGCCAACTATGGACTCTGCCTCCCAACTCTATAGGGCCCCCCACCTCAGAATTTTCATTGCACACCTTCTTGTGTCAGCATAACCTGTGAACTGCATTCTTACACTAAAACGGGGCAGGGGTCCCCTTAGAGTTAGGAATGAGGTGCCTACCTTTGGTGGGCATGTTATATGCAGGACCAAATTCTCAGTGGGAAATAGGACTGTGGTGTGGCCATAGGTCTGGCTCTACAATGCTAGACTGGACAGTGAGAAGGGAGATTTGGGCTCTGGCCCTGGCACTACCCTAAGTTGGGAAGGAATAGAGAGTTCGTAGCCCATCACAGTTCTTTCCCAAGAGTCTCTGGACATTTTTATTCATCTGTTTGTCAACTATGTGCCAGGCACCATCTTAGGCACCGAGAATGAAGGAAGCCGAGTGGTACAAGGGAAAGAGAAACACTCTAGGATCTTGACCAAATAGTTTCCTTTCTAAAGGCTCATTTTTTTCAATTCTCTAAAGTAGGAATTACAATGCCTGTCTTAAGGATCTGCTGTATATATCAGAAATGTGCATATCAAGTGCACCTGGCACATAGTACTCAAGTGATGATTATTGGGAGGGAGTGGAGAGTGCTCACAATGGCCTTCCTGGCTCCACCCCCCATCTAACTCTGCCTTTCCTTTCAGACACTCACCCACGGCAATGCAGTTTGCACTCGCACTTATGAGAAGGAGGCATGACCTGCCTGCGCCATCACTGACTGCTTCTCTGCCAATCAGCTACCCCTTGACTCAGCACCACACTGCCTCATATTTTCCTCTACATTTTGTATAAATCCACCTTGGCTGGGGAACTCTTCTGGGGTCAACTGCTTCTGGCCTGGATCCAGTTCCAGTTCTCATTGTGTATGTGGTTTGTTGTTGTTTTTTTTTTTTTAACTGCATTCGAAGGTGCTTTGAGGTCAATAAAGCAGAGCCAAGGCCACCCAGCTGCCTTTTTGCCTTTGGTGACATAACTCTGGGAGTCTTGGTTCCTCCTTTATTTCAGACAGTAGATAGAAATGACTGCCTGAAGGTCACTCAGGAAGAAGCACTGGATTAGAGACTGGAATGGACAGTCTCAGGGACTGGTAATCCGCCAATCATCTTTAACACTGAAAAATAAAACAGCTACCTGCACCTTGCCTTTAGCCTACACCTTGCCTTTATGCTGCCCCCTCCCCATGGTCAAATGAGCTAGTTCAGTCAGTGGTGGTGCTTCCCCAGACTTGGCTATCTTGTCACCTTAGGCCCATCCTGTACTGAATACTCTTGAGTCTGGCTCTTCTCTGTGAAATGCTGTGGTCTCTCCTTCTCCAGAATGCAGGTTCAGGACAGAAGACCCAGGCTTGTGCTGTGGTGGAAGAAGAAAATGACCACTAGCCAAGATGACTGCTAAGCTCCCACCTATGTACCCAGCCATTACTCATGGTTACAAATTCTTACTGCCTTTCTAATCAACTCTTGGGGAATAGGTCATTTGATCATTACAGAAGGGAGGGCTTATAAGTGATCTCCCAGGAAGGCTGTGACCTGCTAGTACCTCTGGCTCTGTGCCTCAGCTGAGCATCTCTCTGAGGTCTAAGGTAACATATTAAATGTGTGGTTTTTTTGTTTTGTTTTGTTTTTGAGTAGGAGTCTCACTCTGTCACCCAAGCTGGAGTGCAGTGGCATGCTCAACGCCACTGCAGCATCGACTTGCTAAGCTCAGGTAATCCTTCGATCTCAGCCTTCCAAGTAGCTGGAACCACAGGTGTGCACCACCATGCCCAGCTAATTTTTAAATATATTTTAGAGATGAGGTCTCACTATGTTGTCCAGGCTGGACTCAAACCCCTGGGCTCAGGCAATCTTTTTGCCTCCACCTCCCAAAGTGCTAAGATTATAGGCATGAGCCACTGTACCCAGCCATGTGTTTTTTGTTTGGTTTTTTTTTTTTTTTTTGTCAACTAATGCAGGCTCAGTAACTGTAAGTTACCCAACAAGAAGAATTATAGGAAAATAACTTTCAGTATGTTGTTTAAAAACAAACACACTTCCATTTAGTGCCTGGAATTTAAGCAGGGACCTGAAGTGAAATCAACTGACTCACAAAGTAGTAAATAAGTAAATAAAAAGTAGCTATCTGGTTCAGTGATCTGCTGGAATGTCATACACAAGCTAAGTCACACTGCAAATGATCATTTTCTGGCTGTGGCCACTGCAAATGATCATTTTCTGGCTGTGGCCATTGGCTGTCACTTTTAGCATAGTAGAGCCACGTTAGGAGGAATGGAAAAAACACTACTTCTTACCATGTTCTCCCTCCTGCTGCCAGTCTCCCTCTGCCCCCATTTTGGGTACAGCAGAGATTGCCCACTAATCGGCCCAGGACAGACCAACAGGAAGGGGCCAATCTATTCTCCAACTATAGCCAGACTCACCTCCACAACAGTCCCTGTGGCTCTAGCCTGGACTCCTGTATAGGAATCTGGCTCTGGCAGTGGCAGCTGGAGAGAATAATAGGACTTCCTGCTGAATAAAGGAAGTTGGGTGAACGAATGGATGAGCTACAGGGGTCACTTGCAAAGGGGTCAGGAGTGATAAGAAAACAACTCATTCAGGCAGCTTTTGAACTCTAACTTCCAAACCTGCCTGTTGCATAAGGAGAAGCCATCTCCCATGGGAGCAAAGTAATGGGGTGGGAGGTCATATTCTCCCTATTAAGTCGTTCCAGAAACCAAGACTTCAAGGCACAAGGTTCCTGGTTCCCTACTCTCAACCACCCCCTCCACTCCTTCTACTCTCACTCCTTATGCTTCTTCTTGTGCTTCTTCTTCTTTTTCTTCTTCTTTGCTGCCTTGCTGTCTTTTGATGCATGCCTTGCTCTCTTGCCTGTATCACTTTCAGAGTCTGAGCTGTCAGAGTCAGATGACTTCTTGTCTCTATGTTTCTTTTTCTTCTTTTCCTGGAAAGAAAATTTAAAAACTCAATACAGTGTGTGTATTCCTGCTTTACAAATCCATGGCACATAATCAACGGGGGACCAATTGTAAATTGTTAAGACATTAAAAACAATAATTCAGCCAGGCTCGGGGGCTCAGCCTGTAATCCCACACCTTTGGGAGGCTGAGGTGAGTGGATTGCCTGAGCCCGCGGGTTTGAGACCTGCCTGGGCAACTTGGCGAGACCTCATCTCTACAATAAATCAAAAATTAGCCGGGCGTGGTAGCGTGTGCCTGTAGTTCCAGCTACTTGGAAGGCTGAGGTGGAAGGATCGCCCGAGCCCAGCAGGTCAAGGCTGCGGTGGCCGGGAGCAGCCACTGCACTCCAGTCTGGGCGACAGAGTGAGACTCCAACTCAAAAAATAAAAATAAAAACAATAAATCTTTAAGTATCAATAAGAAAAGAATAAGGCTGGGTGCTGTGGCTCAAGGCTGTAATCCCAGCCCTTTGGGAGGCCAAAGGGAGAGGACTGCCTGAGCCCAGGGGGAGAGACCAGCCTGGGCAACTTGGCGAGACCTGATTTTGGAGGCCTTCACAGGAGGTAAGGGCAGGCACAGAGCAGGTTGCCAGAACTCCTTCCCTATACGACCAGACCAGTTCGACTTTTTTCTGTTTTAGAAATGTATGCTGACTGGGCGTGGTGGCTCAGCCTGTAATCTCGACCTTTGGGAGGCTGAGGTGAGTGAATTGCCTGAGCCCGTGGGTTCGAGACCCCAGGCAACTTGGCGAGACTTCATCTCTACAATAAATCAAAAAATTAGCCTGGCGTGGTAGTGCGTGCCTGATTTCCAGCTACTTGGAAGGCTGAGGCGGAAGGATCACCCGAGTCCAACAGGTTGAGGCTGCAGTGGCCGTGAGCGTGCCACTGCACTCCAATCTGGGTGACAGAGTGAAACCCCAACTCAAAAAAAAAAAGAGAGAGAGAAAGAAAAGAAAAACCAAAATATGTTGGGATTCCAATGTGTGTAACATACATATGTACATTTATATATACATGTACCTCATATAATGTATATATATTTACACATACTTGTATATATTTACTATACACAGAAAATTGAGAAAAACATATGAAATTGGTAATAAGTATTACTACACCTTGGGAACAAACTGAATGTGAGAAGATATGGGTCTTTTACTTTTCTTTTATATAATTCTCCTCCAGTTTGATTTTCTTTTAAAAATAAGCATCTATTAGCCAAGTGTGGTGGTGTACACCTATAGTTCCAGCTACTTGGAAGGCTGAGGTGAAAGGATCATCTGAGCCCAGAAGGTAGAGGCTGCAGTAGCTGTGAGCATGTCACTGCACTCCAGCCTGGGTGACAGAGTGAGATTCCAACTCAAAAAACAAAACAAAACAAAAGGCATCTATAACTTTCATTTTTGTTTTGTTTGTTTTTTTTTTGAGTTGGAGTCTTACTCTGTTGCCCAGACTGGAGTGCAGTGGCCGCTCTCACTGCAGCCTTGACCTGCTGGACTCTAGCGATCCTTCCATCTCAGCCTTCCAAGTAGCCATAATTACAGGCACGTGCTACCACGCTCGGCTGATTTTTTGATTTATTGTAGAGATGAGGTCTTGCCAAGTTGCCTAGGCGGGTCGCGAAAACTTTCATTTTTAAAAGTGCAGGATATTAAGGCTGAAAGGGGTTCCTAGAAATTACCTAGTCTATCTTGAGACAGTGACTCACATATCCAAAGGTCAAAGAATAAGAGAGAGTAAGATTTAGGACTTCTGACTCCCATTGTGGTCTCCATTAGACCCTGTGGCCATCAAACAGTGAGCCTCTACCTGCTACCTCTGAATATGTCATTTCTAACCTTCACCACAACCTATTTATACTGATAAATAACAAAGCTCAGAAAGAACTTTCCCAAAACTCTACTCACCACACCATGCTCATACAAGGACAGGAGACACAAACCTCTTCCTTGAATTTCATATATATATATATATATATATATATATATATATTTTTTTTTTTTTTTGGTAGGAATCTTACTCTGTTGCCCAGGCTAGAGTGCAGTGGCATGTTCACAGCCTCTGCAGCCTTGACCTCCTGGGCTTAGGTGATCCTTCCACCTCAGCCTTCCAAGTAGCTGGAACTATAGCATGCACCACCATGCCTGGTTAATTTTTTTTTGAGTTGGAGTCTCACTTTGTTGTCCAGGCTGGAGTGCAGTGGCACACTCACAGCCACCACAGCCTCAACCTGCTGGGCTCAAGTGATCCTTCCGCCTCAGCCTTCCAAGTAGCTGGAACTACAGGCATGTGCCACCATGCCCAGCTAATTTTTTGATCTATTGGAGAAACCAGGTCTCACCAATTTGCCCAGGCTGGTCTCAAATCGCTGGGCTCAGGCAATCCTCTCACCTCTGCTTCCCAAAGTGCTGGAATTACAGGTGTGAGCCACTGTGCCTAGCCACAGAAGCTCTTTTTGCAGCTTGAGCAAAGACAGTCCAATCCTTCAGCAGGTGACATCATTTTCACTGTGACTCTAGCCCTGAGCTATAGAACAAAAGATCACATCACAAGTCACAGTTCCAGAAGAGAAAGCTGGAATTTGGGGTGGGGAAGACAGAGCCAGAAAGTGAATGTAGCGTCTGCTTCCTCAACTGCGTTCAAGTGAGAAAGGAAATAGAAGATAAAGGGTAAAAAAAATGAGCCAGATTGTGAGCCCACGGCCGACAGGCCAAGAGGGGCAATGGAATGAAGCCATTGCTCAATGTCTCTAAAACTGCTCTCGAGGAAAAGCACATACCCACTGCTAAAGTAGCTAGTTTACTTATTTTCTCTGTAGTTCTGAAACAGGATAGCAGCAGCCCAGTGTGACAGAAAAACAAAAACAAGGCAAAAACCAAGAAAGGGGAATAATAGCAGTAAATATTTGTTAATTTTCTAGATGCTAGGTTGGGTACTTTGCACACATATCTCATCTAACCTTCACAACAAATCTATAGAATGGGCATATTTGTCCCTATCTTATCAGAAAATTAAAACCTCAGAGAGACCGACTGAAGTGAAGTGACTTGCTCAAGTGGTGGAAACCGGATTTGACTCAGGCTGGGTCCCAAAGGAGATGTTCTTCTAGAACTGCCTATATTAAAGGCAGCACCTAACTTAACACTTCCCAATCAAAAGGCACTGATATGGCCAGAAATCAATCAATCAAATAAAGCAAACAAACTTGAGAAACAACTGATTCTCAAGAGATGATTTGATTTTCAAACTAATTCTCTAAGATAAACTTTTGAGAAGTTGAGAAGTAGGATAGAGTGATTCCTGGCTAGAACTTACCTATGGTACCAGTTTACCATAGGTTGGAAAGAAAAGGTAGTATCATAGGAAAAAGGCTTATCAATCAACTCACAAATATTTAACTGAAACTTACTACCTACAAAGCACTTTAGAGAGCCACAGTTATATACAGTATTGCTTAGGAGATAAAGATGCTTAATATAATTCTGACAAGGGTACCTACCTGCACAATGAACATTTGTAAACCTAACCCTGAATTCATATCTTTAAAATAAAAAAATTTAATATATATATGTGTATATATATAATTCTGACAAATAGAGAATACCTACTAGTGCTGAGCAATATGCAGATGCCCAGGAGGATGCAAAGTAAACACACTCAGCAGTGGAGCCTGGCACCATTCTTTCCAAACTTGAGCCAACCTCATATTAAGCAAAGGAAAGAATAACTCCTTGTAAACAACATCCATTCAACAAATATTTACTGAGTAACTTCTAAGAGTCAGAAATATCCATTAATTAATTTGTCTTTTGCAATAATAGTTGAATGAGGTCAGAAATCAGAGACCATGAGCTTTCAAGGAATAAAGTGTCTAGTCAGAGATAAAGACTAATTAAGACACTAGGTAGTCCATGGTAAGTGATTTTGTTTGTTTGTTTCATTGTTGTTTTTTTTAGTTGGGAGTCTCACTCTGTCACCCGGGCTGGAGTGCAGTGGCGCATTCACGGCCACTGCAGCCTCGACCTGCTGGGCTCATGTGATTCTTCCGCCTCAGACTTCCAAGTAGCCAAAACTACAGCCACGTGCCACCATGCCCAGCTAATTTTATTCTTTTTGATTTATTGTAGAGATGAGGTCTCATCAAATTGCCCAGGCTGATCTCGAACCTGTGGGCTCAGACAATTCTCTTACCTCAGCCTCTCAAAGTGCTGGGATTATAGGCATGAGCCACTGTGCCTGGCCTAAGTGATGTTAAGAAAAGAACAAAAAATATGCCATGACGCACAAGGGAAATACGTCCAATGGCTTCATGGAGGGTACATTGTATAATGTGTTGTGCTTTGAAGCATGAATATGGTTTTGGCAGGTGGAGTGGTGGTGCTCATGGAAGAAGGTAAGTGAGGGCCTTTAAGCTAGAAGACAGGATGAGGCAAATGCATGAAAGATATATATATGCATATTTTTTTAGTTGGACTCTCACTCTGTTGCCCAGACTGGAGTGCAGTGGCATACTCCCGGCCACCGCAGCCTCGACCTGCTGGGCTCTGGCGATCCTTCCGCCTCAGCCTTCCAAGTAGCTGGAACTACAGGCACGCGCTACCATGCCAGGCTAATTTTTGATTTATATTGTAGAGACTAGGTCTCGCCAAGTTGTCCAGGTGGGTCTCGAACCCATGGGCTCAGGCAATCTACTCGCCTTGGCCTCCCAAAGTGCTGGGATTACAGGCTGAGCCACTAAGCCCAGCCATGAAAGATCTTTAATGAAATGACTCTGACAAATTATTCTGTGTGGATTATTTACTATGCAATAGATTCCATCATTTCTCTCCTATTCAAAGACAGCAGACCACCCTCTCTTGTATCAATTTTTCCCTCTTTACTGGCTCATTCTCAACAATAAATATGCTATAATAGTTTCCACTAGGAAAAAAAACCCTCAACCCTCCTGAACAATTGTCATCAGGTTGTCACCCCATCACTCTACTGAAACTGCTCTTGTCAAAATTACCAATGACCTCCATAAGGTCAAATCTAGTGGTCAATTCTTGGGTCTCATTTATTTGGTCAAACAGTCAAGATGGACACAGACCATCCTACTTAGAGCACATTCTCCTACTTTTCTGTCAAATTCTTTTCTAGTTTTTTTTCTAGTGGAAACTATAATTGCATATTTGTTTATTGTTGAGAATGAGTCAGTAAAGAGGGAAAAATTGACACAGAAGAGGAGACAATTCTGTCTTCTTTGCTGGTTCAACTGCATCTCTATAAGTGCTAAATGTTGAGCACTCTAGGGCTCAGTCTTTAAATCCCATTTCTTTCCTGTATTTACTCCTCAGATGACCTCATATAATCTCATGAACATAAACACCATCTATAGGTAGATGACTTCCAAATTTACATGTCTTACCTGGGCCTTTCCCTTGAATGTTAAACCCTCAATCTAGTACCCTCTATCTGCCTCTACCAAATTAATTTTTCTCTATAGCACTTATCAATACTTGATATATTATTATTACTGTTTTGTATTTGTTTATTATTGACCCTATTAGAATCTAAGTGCTATGAAGATAGAGATTTTGCCTTTTGTTCACTATTGTACCTGTGGTCACGAGAACAGAGCCTGGCCCATAGCAGAAGCTCTATTAATGAATGAGATTAGAGTACAGTGTGTGTAGGAAGTGATGAAGTGATGATGGGAGATAATGCTGGGAAGTTGATCAGATTGTGAAGAGTCTTTTTTTTTTTGAGCCAAAGTCTCACTCGGCCGCCTAGGTTGGAGTGCAGTAGCATGCTGCTCATGGGCACCACACCCTTGACTGCTGGGCTCAGGCAATCCTTCTGCCTCAGCCTTCCAAGTAGATGGAGCTATAGGTGTATACCACCAAGCCCTGCTAATTTTTTGATTTATTGTAGAGATGAGGTCTCGCCTAGTTGCTCAGGCAATCCTCTCACTTCCGCCTCACAAAGTGTTGGGATTCCAGGAGTGAGCCACCACACCTGGCTTACATCGTGAAGCGTCTTAAAGTAATTTACACTTTATGCACCATGGAAGAAAAGGAATCACTGAAGGCTTGTGAGTAGGCTACACTGGGAAACTGCACTCTCTGAATGGGCAGAGAAAGGACCCCTGAATGGGCCCAGGACTGGCAACCTTTCTCTAGTGAGGTGCTCAAAGAAGTTCCCTGGACAACAGGACAGAGCCAGCAATGCAGCCAAGGGATGACAGTTCTATTTCTTGTTCTGTATATGGTTGAGCAGAGAGCAATTATACTAGTCAAATTAAAAGAAGAAAATTATATTCTGAATCACACATAGCTGAACTTCACTATAATCATTGGGCAGTTTGATCCCTAAGGCTCAGGCTTCCTCATAATATAGATAGCACTGATTCAGAAAGACCTATGATGGCATATGAAAAGTGAAAGAGGTTAGCAAAGTGCAGATCATAGGTTCATCAGAAGATCATAAAGAGATTCACTAGCAAAACCTCCATTTCTACTTTACCAACCACTTTATGATACATTTCTATTTGCAACACAGTTACCTTTTATTCTAATTATGCCCAACAAAAATGGCTTACAGGCCAGGATCAGTGGTTCAGCCTGCAATCCCAGCACTTTGGGAGGTTGAGACGAGTGGATTGTCTGAGCCCATGGGTTCAAGATCCACCTAGGCAACTTGGCGAGACTTCATGTTTTTGTTTTTGTTTTTGAGTTGGAGTCTTACTCTGTCGCCCAGACTGGAGTGCAGTGGCACGCTCCCAGTCACCGCAGCCTCGACCTGCTGGGCTCCAGCAATCTTACTGCCTCAGCCTTCCAAGGAGCTGGAACTACAGTCGTGCACTACCACACTCGGCTAATTTTTGATTTATTGTAAAGATGAAGTCTTAGCCGGGCTCGGTGGCTCAGCCTGTAATCCCGCGCCTTGGGAGGCTGAGG
>NW_007246432.1:48574-58730 GCF_000164805.1 Carlito syrichta
CCAGACTGGAGTGCAGTGGCTGCTAATGGCCACCGCAGCCTCGACCTGCTGGGCTCCGGCGATCCTTCCGCCTCAGCCTTCCGAGTAGCCGGAATTACAGGCATGCGCTACCACGTCTGGCTGATTTTTTGATTTATTGTAGAGATGAGGTCTCTCTGCCCAGGCGGGTCTTGAACCCGCGGGCTCAGGCAATCCACTCACCTCAGCCTCCCAAAAGCGCAGGATCACAGGCTGAGCCACCGAGCCTGACTTCAATACACATATATTTTAATGAAAAAAAAGTGAAGGAGCTCAAGATCAGGAAGATCTCTTACTCCTGCCCCTGCTCCCTTCATTATTACCCATCAGCAGCACAAGTCAACTCCTATTACTCTTCAAACTGAGGGCAAATGTTGCTGAGTGAAGGAACCAAAGGAGTTACAGGGAGCACAGATTAGCTCTACCGATTCAAAGCCAGTTAGTGGATGTATTCCTAATACGTGCCAGGCATTATTTGTAACAGGTGACATCTTTTCTTTATTCTTGGCCATTTTCTGGTTCCTCAAGATGCCTACCATCTTCTCCTATCTTAGAGGCTTTGTATTAAATAACTGTCTTCCACCAGACTGCAGAAAGAAGTGAGACAATACAGCAGACTTTTGAAGAAACTGAGATAAGAACTCAATGAGTTCTAGTCCTAGGTGGCCTGACTATATACTTCATTTCCTGTTGTTGAATGTGTGGTAGTAAAGGACAAAAACTCATTCTAAAACATATACCTTGGCTGCTTATCTTTCTTCTTATGCTGCTTGAGTGCAGATACCATGACCTTTATTTCACATGAGTTGCTATCATATATTCCTTCCACATACTAGGCATTCCTGTTTTCTACCGTCCAGCTCAGCAGCATGGACTGCTAAAGACATTCCCCTCCAGAAATGAATCTATTCAGTCTCAAAGCTGTCTAGTCCTGAAACAGGTGTTCAAGTCAGCCACTCTTACACACCAAAAAGTCCATTTCAGGTAGAAGATTTTACTGGTAAGAAAAGTCAACCGTCTATTGGAATCCAAGATTTAGAGAATAAAAGAAGACAGACAGGAGGCCTAGAATCTTGCTTTATGGTTGTGAACAAAAACAAATTAATAGATAACATCACAAGGCAGCTAGAGATAGCTAGTAACAAAGCAAAACCAGTCAAAAAGTGACATATAAGTCCTAACACATCAAATACCTAACAAAATGCTAGATAACTATGAGGAAGATAACATATATTTGTTCAGTAAATGAATAATTGAAGAGTTAAATGAATAGTTAAAGTGTGATATACAGAAGAAAATATTGTTAGTAATCTGAAGACATGATCTTTTATATTTGTGTGACTTCAGGTGAATAAGTCAATGTCTCTGAATCTCCATTTTCCCCATGTGTAAAATGGTGGGATAAGAATATCTGTTCTGTCCGGGTATGGTGGCTCACACCTGTAATCCTAGCACTTTGGGAGGCCAAGGCAAGAGAATTGCCTGAGTCCAGGTGTTCAAGACCAGCCTGGGCAACTTGGTGAGACCTCGTCCCTACAATAAATCAAGAATAATTAGCCAGGCATGGTGGTGCATGCCTGTAGTTTCAGCTACTTGGAAGGCTGAGGTGGAAGGCTCGCCTGAGCCCATCAGGTCGAGGCTGTGGTGGCCGTGAGTATACCACTGCATTGCAAGCTGGGCAACAGAGTGAGACTTCAACTCAAAAAAAAAAAGTTTACATACAGCCAGGCACCGTGGCTCACATCTGTAATCCCAGGACGTTGGGAAGCAGAGGCGAGAGGACTGCCTGAGTCCAGGGGTTTGAGACGAGCCTGGGCAACTTGGTGAGGCCTTATCTCCACAATAAATCAAAAAAATGAGCTGGGCATGGTAGTGTGCACCTGTACTTCCAGCTACTTGGAAGGCTAAGGTGGAAGGATTTCCTGAGCCCAGCAAGTTAAGGCTGTGGTGACCAGAAGTGTGCCACTGCACTCCAGCCTGGGCAACAGAGTGAGATTCTGACTCCAAAAAAAGAAGGAAAGAAAAGAAAAGAAATTCATATACACAAAAGTACTTAAAAATATAAGGTATGATGATTAACACTGCCATTGTTCATCAAGCCATTCCTTTACTAAGTGAAGGGCAATGGAGGGTAGAATAGTGGGTTGACTAACTAAGCAGATAATAAGGAAGCTCATATCTAGCAGATACTCAATAACTGGTTTGTTGGAACTGAAATACATTTCTCAAAGCAGTCTTATTTTTTATTTATTTTCTTGTGAGTTGGGGGTCTCACTCTGTTGTCCAGGCTGGAGTGCAGTGACATGACTATGACTCATCGACCTCCTGGGCTCAGAGGATACTTCCACCTCAGCCTCCCAAGTAGCTGGGACTACAGGCACATGCTACAAGCCTGGCTGATTTTTTTTTTTTAGAGAGATAAAGTGTTGCTATGTTGCCCAGGCTGGTTTCAAACTCCTCGGTTCAATCAATCCTCTTACTGCAGGTTCCCAAAGTGCTGGGATTAGAGGTGTGAGCCACTGCACCCAGTCTCAAAGCAGCTTTAGAAACAAAGCAATAGCTAATTGCACTAAGTGTATTCAGCAATGCAAAAAGAACCAAAAATCCATAGAAGTAAGATATTCATATAATCACTTAGGAATCTAACAACACTATTTACCTGTCAAAAGATTTTCTAAAAAGAATAATCCTTTTATAAATAAAAGCACAATTAAAAATCTATATCTGGCTGGGCACAGTGGTTCAAACCTGTCATCCCAGCACTTTGAGAGGCCAGGTGAGAGGATTGCCTGAGCTCACAGGTTCGAGACTAGCCTGGGTAACTTGGCAAGACCTCATCTCTATAATAAATCAAAAAATTAGCCTGGCATGGTGGTACACGCCTGTAGTTCCAGCTATTTGGAAGGCTGAGGTGGAAGGATCACCTGAGCCCAGCAGGACAAGGCTGCAGTGACTGTGAGTGTGCACTGCACTCCAGCCTGGGTGACAGTAAGACTCCTACTCAAAACAAAACAAAAACAAAAACAATAAATCTATATCTAGCTGGGCACAGTGGTTCATGCCTGTAATCCCAGCACTTTGAGAGGCAGAGGCGAGAGGATTGCCTGAGCTCACAGGTTCAAGACCAGCCTGGGCAACATGGCGAGACCTACAATAAATTAAAAAAAAAAAAAATTAGCTGATGTGGTGGTGCACACCTCTAGTTCCACCTACTTGGAAGGCTGAGGCGGAAGGATTGCTCGGCAGGTCGAGACTGTGGTGGCCATGAGCAGTTGCCACTGCACTCCAGCCTGGGCAACAGAGTGAGACTTTGACTCAAGAAAAAAAAAAAATCTGTATCTGCTGAAGAATAAAATTATTTGTTTGCAGATGACATGATCTTATATGTAGAAAATCCTAACAAGTTCACGCAAAAAAAATTTCTTGGAAATAATAAATGAATTTAGCAAAGTTGTGGGATACAAAACCAACACAAAAAGTTAACTGTGTTTCTATAAACCAACAATAATCAATCCAGGAAGGAAATTAAGAAAACAATTTCTTAGCTGGGCATGGTGGCACGTGCCAGTAGTTCCAGCTACTTGGAAGACTGAGTTGGAAGGATCGCCTAAACCCAGCAGGTCCAGGCTGCAGTGGCCATTAGCGTGCTACTGCACTCCAGCCTGGGCAACAGAGTGGGACTCCAACTCAAAAAAAAAAAAAAAAAAAAAAGAAAAGAAAACAATTTTGGGTATGGTGACTCATGCCTGTAAACCCAGCACTTTGGAAGGTAGAAGCGAGAAGACTGCATGAGCCTAGGGGTTGAAACCAGCCTAGGTAACTTGGCAAGAGCACGTTTCTACCAAAAATAAAAAAATTAGCCAGGCATGGTGGTGTGTGCTTGTAGTTCCAGCTACCTGGAAGGCTAAGACAGAAGGGTTGCCTGAGTCCAGCAGGTCGAGATTGCAGTGGTCATGAATGTGCCACTACATTACAACCTGGGCGACAGAGTAAGACTCCAACTCAAAAAAAGAAAACAATTTCACCTACAACAGCATCAAAAAGAATAAAATACTTAGGAATACACATAGCCAGAACCCTGAAAATTATAAAATGTTGCTGAAA
This sequence comes from Carlito syrichta, assembly GCF_000164805.1. Classification (NCBI taxonomy): domain Eukaryota; kingdom Metazoa; phylum Chordata; class Mammalia; order Primates; family Tarsiidae; genus Carlito; species Carlito syrichta. The sequence continues at coordinate 52,697 of NW_007246432.1, forward strand.
GAAATTAAAGAGACAAGCCGGTATTGGTGGCTCAGCATGTAATCTTGCACTTTGGGAGACTGAGGTGAGGGATTGCCTGAGCCCGCGGGTTCGAGACCCGCCTGGGCAACTTGGTGAGACCTCATCTCTACAATAAATCAAAAAAATTAGCCAGGCGTGGTAGTGCATGCCTGTAGTTCGAGCTATTTGGAAGGCTGAGGTGGAAGGATCGCCGGAGCCCAGCAGGTCGAGGCTGCGGTGGCCAGGAGTGGCCACTGCACTCCAGTCTAGGTCACAGAGTGAGACTCCAACTCAAAAAAAAAAAAAAAGAAAGAAATTAAAGACACAAATAAATGAAAAGACATTCAATTTTCATGGATTGGAAGACTATATAAAATTGAGATGTCTATAGTACCCAAATACTACTCAATGTAATCCCTATCAAAATTTGTAAAAGTAGTAAAATCTATCCTAAAATTCATATGAAATCTCAAAGGAGCCAGGAACAGTGGCTCATTCCTATAATCCTAATATTCTGAGAGGCGGAGGTGGGAGGATTGCTTGAGGCCAGGAGTTTGAGATCAGCATAGGCAATACAGCAAGACCTCATCTCTGCAAAAAATAAAAAATTAGCTAGGCATGGTGGCATGTGCCTGTAGTCCCAGCTACTCAGGAGGCTGAGGCGGAATGATCACCTGAGTCCAAGAGTTCAAAGCTACAGTGAGCTGTAGTCATGTCACAGCACTCCAGTCTGGGCAACAGAGTGAGACCCTGACTCCAAAAAGAAAAGAAAACAAAACTAAACTAAAGAAAAAAATCCCTCAAAGAGGCAGTCAGCAAACTCTCTCACTGCTGTCCTGCCCATTACGCTCTTCACAATGTATCTTCCCTTTAATAAATCTACCTTTCTTAATTAAAAAAAAAAAAAATTCCTCAAAGGATCCCAAATAGCAAAAACAATCTTGAAAAAGAAGAACAAAGCTAGCGGACTCACATGAAAATAAACTCAAAATGGATCAAAGACCTAAACATAAGAGCTAAAGCTATAAAACTCTTGGGAGAAAACATAGGGGAAAAGCTTCATGACACTGGATTTGGCAATGATTTCTTCAATATGACCCCAAAAACATAAGCAATTAAAAAAATAGATAAGTTGAATTTCATCAAGATTAAAATTTTGTCTGCAAAGAATACTATCATGTGAATATACTCAACATTACTTAACTATACAGTTAAAAATAGTGAAGAGAGTACATTTTATGTTATGTGTTCTTTACCACAATTTTTAAAAATGTAAATCTGAAGAGGAAAGAAAGGATACTATCAACAAAGGCAATCCACAGGAGAAATATTTACAAACCATACATATGATGGAATTGATATCCAGAACAAACAAGGAACACCAACAAATCAATAACAAAAAATAAACAACCCTATTCAAAATGGGCAAAGAACCTGAATAGATATTTCTCCAAAGAAGATATACAAATGGGCAAGAAGCACATAAAAAGATGTTCAACATCACTAACCATCAGGAAAATGCAAATCAAAACCACAAGATGCCACTTTATACCCATCAGAGTGGCTTCTCTCCAAAAATAAGAAAACCTAGAATATAAGTGTTGGCAAGGATGTGAAGATATTGAAACCCCTGTGCATTACTCATAGGAATGTAAAATAGTACAGTGGGAAACAGCATGATGGTTCCTCAAAATATTAAAAGCAGAATTAACATATGATCCAGCAATTCCACTACTGAGTAGCTATACCCCAAATAAATGAGAGTAGGGTCTCAAAGAGATATTTGCACATCCGTGTTCATAGCAGCATTATTCACAATAGTCAGAAGTTGGAAGCAACTCAAGTGTCTAGGACAGATTAAAGGTTAAGCAAAATGTGTTATGTACATACAATAGAATATTACTTGGCTTTAAAAAGGAAGGAAATTCTGATTAATGCTACAATGTAGGTTAACTTGAGGACATTATGCCAATTGAAATAAACCAAGGCCGGACTTGGTGGCTCAGCCTGTAATCCTGCACTTTGGGAGGCCGAGGTGAGTGGATTGCCTGAGCCCGCGGGTGCGAGACCTCATCTCTACAATAAATCAAAAAATTAGCCGGGCATGGTAGCCCGCGCCTGTAATTCCAGTTAACTTGGAAGGCTGAAGCGGAAGGATCGCCGGAGCTCAGCAGGTCGAGGCTGCAGTGGCCAGGAGCAGCCACTGCACTCCAGTCTGGGCGACAGAGTGAGACTCCAACTCAAAAAAAAAAAAAAAAAAGAAATAAACCAGTCAGAAAAAGACAAATACTGTATGATTCTAAGACAGAAAGTATGACACAAGGGTTTGTTTAAAAAAAATAAGAAAAGAAAAAAAAAGACAGAAAATAGAATGATGGTTGCTAGGGACAGGGAGACGTGAATGGGAAGTTACTGTTTAATGAATACAGAGTTTCAGTTTTGCAAAATGAAAATCCAGATGAATGGTGGTGATGATTGTACAACAATATGAATGTATTTTAATGTCACTGAACTATACACTTAAAATGGCCACGATGATAATTTTTTTTTTTTTTTTTGAATTGGAGTCTCACTCAGTCGCCCAGACTGGAGTGCAGTGGCCGCTCCCGGCCACCGCAGCCTCGACCTGCTGGGCTCCGGCGATCCTTCCACCTCAGCCTTCTGAGTAGCCGGAATTACAGGCATGCGCTACCACACCCAGCTGATTTTGCAATGGTAAATTTTTACAGTATATGTATTTTACCACAATTTAAAAAATAAACAACAAAAAAATACACTCAAAGGCTGCAGATTTTGGTCTGACCAACTAAGTAAATGTGATCCATTCACTAAGACAGGGCAGAATGTGGAAGGAGCAACTTTGGGTAGGGAAATCAAGAGTTTTGGGTGTGTATCAAGCCTAATGTCAATAAGACAAGCAGATGCGAATGTCAAAAAGGCAGTCTTTTGTCTAAATTTGAAGTTCCAGAGAAAGAGTCAAGGATAGAAATGCACAGTTGAATAAAATAAGAATACAAATACTTAATTTAGGGTTTCTGTACATACATGGTATTTAAAACAACAGCTCAGGATGAGATTACTTTGGAGCACTCCAATAATCAGAGTTAAAGCAGAGGATGAGAAATCAACAATGGAGAGAAGTGGGCAGTGACATAAAGAAGATGCTTTTTAAAAAAAAAAAAAAGACAAGATCAATTGGGCACGGTGACTCAGCCTGTAATCCCAACACTTTGAGAGGCCGAGGTGAAAAGTCTGCCTGAGTCTGGGGGCTTGAGACCAACCTGGGCAACTTGGTGAGACCTCATCTCCACAATAAATCAAAAAATAAGCTGAGCATGGTAGTGTGCACGTGTAGTTCCAGCTACCTGGAAGGCTGAGGCAGAAGGAAAGCCTAAGCCCAGCAGGTTGAGGCTGCAGTGGCCATGAGCGTGCCAATGCATTCCAGTCTGCAGAGTACGACTCCAACTCAAAAAAAAAGACAAGATCTTGCTCTGTCACCTGGGCTGAAGTGCACTGGTGTGATCATGGTTTACTATAATCTCAAACTTTTGGGTTCAGACAAACTTCCGTCTCAGCCTCCCAAGTAGCTAGGGTTACAGGCATGTGCCACCATGCCTGGCTAATTTCTTTATTTTTGTAGAGGCAAATCTCTCTATGTTGCCAAGCTAATCTTTAACTTACGGATGGCCTCAAGCAATCCTCCCACCTCAGCCCCTAAAACTGCTGCGATTATAGATGAGAGCCACCACACCTAGCCAAAGAAGCAGCTTAAAAAAAAAAAAAAATCAGTAGCTTTTCTCTTTTGAGAAACTTGCCCATGGCAGGTCTTTCTGCCATGAATCTTCCTTTTTTTTTCTCTCTCTTCTTCTTGCTAATAGTCTTAAGACTTAAAAAAATATGTACTTTTTTTTTTTTTTGAGTGAGAGTCTCACTGCTGCTCACAGTCGCAGTGGCTGTGAGCATGCCACTGCACTCCAACCTGAGTGACAGAAAGAGACTCCAACTAAAAAAAAAGAAAATGCCTTTGATAAGTAAAAGGAGAAAAGTAGGGTATAAACTATACCTAGTATGACCATAATTTTGTGTTTATATGTATGTATAGCTACATATATATCTATTTTTATTATTACCTAGAAAAAAGATTAGAATATACCAAAAATGCTGTAAAAGTCTCTCTGGATAGAAAGATTATAGAAGATCTTGGTTTTCTTCATTATGTTTTTCAGTATTTCTAAAATTTCTGCAAAAGACACATTTTCTTCATTTTTTAAAAAATTTAAACAAAATTTTTGAGAGATGGGGGTCTCACTGTATTGTCCAGATTAGAGTGCAGTAGCTATTCACAGGTATGATCATAGCTCATTGTAGCCTTAAATTCCTGGCCTCAAGCAATCCTCCTGCCTCAGCTTCCCAAGTAGCTGAGACTACAGGTGTGTGTCACTGCACCAAGCTCTTCACATTTTCTTTTTTAAAAATGTTTTTATAGAAATGGAGTCTCACTATGTTGCCCAAGCTGGTCTTGAACTCCTGGCCTCAAACAATCCTCTGTCTTCAGTCTCCCAAAGTTGTGAATTATAGGGGTGAGACACCACACCCAGCCCCACACTTTCATTTTATTTTACTTTTTAAATTTAAATGTTAATTTTTTGAGTTGCAGTCTCACTCTGTTACCAAAGTTGGAGTGCAGTAGCACACTAATGGCCACCACAGCCTCAACCTGCTGGGCTCAGGCAATTCTTCTGCTTCAGTCACCAAATTGGTGGGACTACAGGTGCATATAACCACACCCGGCTAATTTTTTTGATTTATTGTAGAGAAGACGTCTTGCCAAGTTGCCTAGGCTGGTCTCAAACCCCTGGGCTCAGGCAATCCTATTACCTCCACCTTCCAAAGTACTGGGACTATAGGGGTGAGTCACCATGTGTGGCCCCATACTTTCATTTTAAACTCAAAAAAAAATAGTATAAATTAAATAAAAGTGTCCAGGCGTGGTGACTCATGCCTGTAGTCACAACATTTTGAAAGCCTGAGGTGGGAGGATTGCTTGTTCCCAGGAGTTAGAGAGCAGCCTGGGCAACATAGCAAGACCTCATTTCTACCAAAAAAAAAAAATTAGCCAGGCATGATGGAGCCTGCCTACAGTCCCAGCTATTCAAGAGGCTGAGGTAGAAGGATCACCTGAGCCCAGAAGGTCAAGGCAGCAGTGAGCTATGATTGTGCCACCGCACTCCAGCCTGGGCAACAGACTTCCCAACTCTAAACAAACAAAAGCAGAACAGCACTCACCTTCTTTCTTTTTCTAGAATTCCTCGTGGGGTCAGGCTTCTCAAATTCTGCTGACTTTGCCTCTTCCTTCTCCTCTTCCTCATCAGGTATCAGAGAGTATTTGGTCCCACCTGGTTGCATGAAACAATCTTTTGCAAAGTGGCCTGCAAAAGAGAAGTAGAAAAGGTAGAGAAAGAGGAAGTGGTCTCTCCTGTTAGCAGGTGGATCTTCTCTAGAGGTTGAAAGCAGCTAGCTGGCACAGGAACTAGTACTGAGCATTCAGATCAGCTGTTCAATTCAGAGTAGATTTTCCATCACATCAAAATGGCATTGCTCACTCAGAGTCAGATTAACAGTTGGTATTAAACTGTAGGAAACACTGGGGCTGCTCTGGAAATGGCAGAGGACATGAAGATGCAGGCTTGTGTTGCCCTCCATTAGTAATGGGGTTTATTAATTTTTTTTGAGTCAGAGTGTCACTCTGTTGCCCAGGCTGGAATGCAATGGCATGCTCATGGCCACCGCAGCCTCGACCTGCTGGGCTCAGTGATTCTTCTGCTTCAGCCTTTCAAGTAGCTGAAACCACAGGCATGTGCCACCATGCCGGGCTGATTTTTTTTTTTTTAATTGTAGAGATGAGGTCTCACCATGTTGCTCAGGATGATCTCGAACACCTAAGCTCAGGTAATCCTCTCATCTCTGCCTCTCAAAGTGCTGGGATTACAGGCATGAGCCACCATGCCTGGCAGGGGGCTTTTTTTTTTTTTTT
>NW_007246432.1:58840-69099 GCF_000164805.1 Carlito syrichta
TTGGGAGGCAGAGGCAAGTGGATTGCCTGAGCCTGTGGGTTCAAGACCAGCTCGGGCAACATGTCGAGGACCTCGTCTCTACAATAAACAAAAAATTAGCCAGGCATGGTAGTGTGCACAGGACAGGGAGGCACAGATAGTTCCGGCTATTCGGAAGGCTGAAGAGGAAGGATTGCTGGAGCCCAGCAAGATCGACGCCGGGGTGGCCGTGAGTGTGCCACTGCATGCCACCCTGGGCAACAGAGTGAGACTCCAACTCAAAAAAATTAAGGCTGCTCCAGAGAGCAGGATGCTTCTTAGCAAAGGGAGCTGAGTGGAAGGCCAAGCCCTAAGGAAAGGTAGCTTGTAGACAGCTGGCAGTAAGTGGGCACTCATATCCAAGCTAACACAGAGAGAAACAGGCACAGTCACCTAGCATCACTGAATATTCAGATTGCTCAGTAATCTCTAAGCAAGGGCCTTAAAGATCATCAAATTCAACATACTACATTTGCAGAGGATATGAATGCCCAGAGTTGAGAAGTAGCTCAAGGTCACACAACAGCAGAGTTCAAACTTATCCTGGGTCTCATGCCTCCCTGTCCTGTGCTCTTTCTGCTGTACCAAAACCCAACTACCTTTGGCCTGACCTTAGCGGACTCGGACAAATTCCACCTCTCATTATTCTTCTCTGCCTTACGTAATTCCTGTTGGACACAGGTTGAACGTAAGAGACCCTACGGTACCTATTCCTATAGTGGTAATGAGAGGTCCTTTAACAGATGCTATGCCCTGCATTGCTCGCTCATGTGAGCTGTAGAAGATCCTGTACCGGGGCACAAAGGAATTGTATGAGATAATTAAACAACCACATATAAACTACTTTGTACCTCTGGGTCCAAAAGGTGGATGGTGTCTGAAAGGGAAATATGGAGTTTTCCAAATATCTGGAATGTTCCCCACAATTCTCCTAAGGAGGTATTCTTACTCTCAATTTTCACCCTTCCCTTTACATTAATGATAAGTAGGCACTTTATAAAAACCCACAATTTCCATCAGGGCACAAATCTGCTATCAGTTATTGTAGAAAAATCAACAGAGCAGGATGCATGGAAGGTTAGGGAGAAGGGGTGACAAATTGAGGTCACTCTGAAAACGAGAAGCTGGCAACCTCTCTCATTAAGCTCCAACAAGGGAAGTCTGGCTGAAACAGCTTTTTAATATTTGAGCAAGAGTAGGGGAAACCTGAAGAAATAGAGCTAAAAGGAAGTGACCATCCTGTGTTTTTTATTAGTGAAAAGAATTATATTCTGAACACTGATATTCAAGAGATAATGTAAAGAAAGGTTTAATTTGGATCTTTAATGAATGTATTTCTAAGTCACTAAATTTTTTTTTTTCAGTTGGAGTCTCACTCTGTCACCCAGACTGGAGTGCAGTGGCCGCTCCCGGCCACCACAGCCTCGACCCGCTGGGCTCCGGCAATCCTTCCGTCTCAGCCTTCCAAGTAGCTGGAACTACAGGCGCGCGCTACCACGCCCGACTCATTTTTTGATTTATTGTAGAGATGAGGTCTTGTCAAGTTGCCCAGGCAGGTCTCGGACCCGCGGGCTCAGGTAATCCACTCACCTCGGCCTCCCAAAGTGCTGGGATTACAGGCTGAGCCACCGAGCCCGGCTACTAAATTTTTACAGAATAATAATAATCCCCGATGATAAAATTTAGAGTGTTAATCATAATCCAACACCCTTACCCTGCCAGGCACAGTATATGGGAAACTTGCCTAGGCAGGGCATCAGCTGGGGGTGGGGTGGAGGGAGTGGTGAGAGTGATATGGTATCTTGCAGGGCCAGTGTTCAGAAAAGTAAACGGAAAAAGCATCAAGCCACAATCTCTGATGCAAGCCTGGTAAGAATAACAGCATGAGCAGTGAAGCTATCACCTGTCTAAAAAACAAGGTAAGACAAACTCACACTGGGCTGCTTCCTTCAACCAGGAAAGGTTTCATTCACAAGGAGAGAAAGAGGGAAATGGCAGAGTCTGCACTTTACCTTTACAGCCACACTTCTTGCAGGTAGTGTTCAGGACAGCCTCGAGGGTGATCTTCTGCCCAGTGTAATCCTGGAAGGACCGCCTCCGCCTCTCTTCTTGCCTATAATGAAAAAGATACCGACTACTGAACCTCTTAGGAGATGTAGCCAGAAATACTAAAAGGAAAAACAAACAGCCCCATTAAAAAGTAGGCAAAAAACATGAACAGACACTTCTCAAAAGAAGATATACAGGTAGCCAATAGACATATGAAAAAGTGCTCAGCCTCACTAATCGTCAGAGAAATGCAAATTAAAACCACATCGAGATACCACCTAATCCCAGTAAGAATGGCCATCATTAATAAAACAAACAACAACAAATGCTGGCAAGGAGGCGGAGAAAAGGGAATGCTGCTACACTGCTGGTGGGAATGCAAACTAGTTCAACCTCTATGTCAAACAGTGCGGTGATTTTTAAAGAACTAGAAATTAACCTTCCATATGACCCAGCAATTCATCTGGAAATATACCCAGAAGAACTCAAAGCATTCTACAAAAGATACCTGCACATGCATGTTTATTGTAGCACTATTCACAAATAGCAAAAACACGGAACCAACTGTGCTGCCCATCAAAACTGCACTGGGCAAAAAAAATATATGGTACATGTACACAATGGAATATTACGCAGCCATAAATAAGGACAAACATATGAACTTCTCAGCAACTTGGATGGATTTAGAGTCAATAACACTCAGTGATATATCACAGAAACAAAGAACAGAGTACCACATGTTCTCACTCATAAATGGATCCTGAACATTTACCATAATACTATAAGAAAGGGATTGGTAGTAGCAGGATACTGCCAGGGTTGGGGATGGGGAACACAACATCAGTAAGGGTACCTGATTTCAAATCAGGCAAAGTGGGGACCAACGGGAGGCCCAAACTTTACCTATATGATGTCCACTTGTATACCTAATCCTGAATTGTACCTAACATCTTTAAAATAAAATATGTTTAAAAAAATACTACAAAGTAAAGCTGTAGTTGGTTTTTTGTTTTGTTTTTGGCAGGGAAAAAGGTGAGAAAAGAAAAGGTATTGGGCAGAATGACACTCAAAATGAAAGCAATGATGTGAAATAGCCAAACGTTAAAATTCAGGACAAGGCTTTGAATTATCCATTATGAATGAGGCTAGGCCTCATCCTACAAATGCACAGCGGATGACAATAGCTTTTATTTTTACCTTTATTATATACAAAGTACCTACAGAAAAAAAAAAATTTTTTTTTGAGCTGGAGTCTCACTCTGTCACCCAGGATGGAGTGCAGTGGCACACTCATGGCCACTGCAGCCTCAACCTGCTGGGCTCAGGTGATCCTTCTACCTTAGCCTTCCAAGTAGCTGGAACTACAGGCGTGACCACCACACTGGCTAAATTTTTTTTTTTTTTTTGAGCTGGAGTCTCACTCTGACCTGCTGGGCTCCGGCGATCCTTCCCCCTCAGCCTTCCAAACTAGCTGGAATTACAGGCATGCGCTACCACGCCCGGCTGATTTTTTTATTTATTGTAGAGATGAGGTCTCGCTGCCCAGGCGGGTCTCAAACCCGCGAGCTCAGGCAATCCACTCACCTCAGTCTCCCAAAGGTGCAGGATTACAGGCTGAGCCACCAAGCCCGGCTTTTTTTTTTTTTTAATTGTAAAGACAAGGTCGTGTCAAGTTGCCCAGGCTGGGCTTGAATGCCTGAGCTCAGGCAATCCCCTTGCCTCCACCTCCCAAAGTGCTAGGATTACAGATGTAAGCCACCACATCCAGCCAGAAAATTCTGAATTGAAGAGCATCACCCTTAATCACTCTTTTTCAAACTGCAACTGTACTCTATACATACTTCAATCTGAGCACACACTACACTTTACTGCATTACATATTTATTTCTTCTCTATACATTGAGCCCTTTTAGTTATACTATCTTATTCCCCTAGCACCTTAGCACAAAGCTTGACACACAATAAGCATCAATGTCTATTGAAATTTCTTTGCTCTTCACCTAAAAATGTTCTTTTTTTACCGGAATCTATTTAACTTTGAACTCTAATTTTACCTAAGATTTTAAACTCATTTACCTGGTCTCTAATAATCTAGTAAAAACAGAGAAATATTCTGTCAAATCAACTACATTACTCAGAGAAATGCAGGAGAGCTGTATAAAAACAAAACTAAGTTAACCACTTCATATATTTTAGCCAACAGTTTCACAAGGCATGCAAGCTCAAGAAAGGAAAGACTGGGCTCGGTGGCTCAGCCTGTCATTCCAGCACTTTGGGAGGCCGAGGCGAGTGGACTGCCTGAGCCGGAGGGTTTGAGACCCGCCCGGGCAACTTCGCAAGAAAAAAACAACAAAACCACAACAACAAAAAAACAACAAAACCAAAAAATAAAATAAAAAAAAGGAAACAAAAAGGACAATGACACTCCATATTCTGTCCCATTCATTGAACTTAGTACTTCTTCAAAGTTCAGTTCATATCACATTTTCTTGTTTGTTTGTTTTTTTGAGTTGGAGTCTCACCCTGTCACCCAGGCTGGAGTGCAGTAGCACACTCATAGTCACCGCGCAGCCTCGACCTACTGGGCTCAGACGATCCTTCCACCTCAGCCTTCCAATAAGCTGGAACTACAGGTACACACTACCACGCCCAGCTAATTTTTTTTTTTAGTTATAGAGACAAGGTCTTGCCAATTTGCCCAGACTGGTCTTGAACCCCTGGGCTCAGGCAATCCTCTCGCCTCAGCCTCCCAAAGTGCTGGGATTACAGGCTTGAGCCACTATGCCCGGCCCATATCACATTTTCTATGAAATATCTTGACTACCACAAGGCAGGAATAATTTACTCCTTTTGTTTCCCCAGCATTTTACCCTCTAATAATTGTGTTAGATTTTACATTTTGCCTCACTCTGCACCATAAGTAACCTCACAAACATACTATATAATACACTGTTGTCAAAAAGAATGCAATTATGGAGGCATTCTCTAAATTTGTAAGTCTATACTGCCCAAACATGTGGCTATTGAGCACTTAAAATGTGGCTACCATGCTGCTGGGAGCAGTGGCTCATGCCAGTAATCTGCACTTTGGGAGGCAGAGGCGAGAACACTGCCTCAATCTAGGGGTTGGAGACCAGTCTGGGCAACTCGACAAGACCTCAACTCTACAATAAATTAGCCAGGCATGGTGGTGTGCATCTGTGGTTCCAGCTACTTGGAAGGTTGAGGTGGAAGGATCACCTGAGCCCAGTAGTTTGAGGCTGAGGTGGCTATGAGTGTGCTGCTGTACTCCAAAGCCTGGGCAACAGAGTGAGACTCCAACTCAAAAAAAAAGTGGCTAGTGTGAATGATGATTGTTATTAAATTTTATTTAATTTTAATTAATTTATATTAAAATAGCCATATGTGGCTAGCAGTTACCCAACTGGACAGAGCAGATAGGATGCAGTGACATATATAATTTGAGTTTGAAAAATGTTTGCTTTTGCCCTAGAATAATCTTACTCAAAGGATAAAGGGTCACAGAAGTTTGAGGCTGCAGTGAGCTATGATGGCACCACTGCATTCCAGCCTGGGCCACAGAGTCAGATCCCACCTCTAAAAAAAGGATAGGGGATTGTCTAGTATGGGTTATGAGAAAGGGTCCTTTCAAAACACATAATGAAATTTGAGTAACAAAAACCAAGGCAGGAATTTAGGGTTATAACCTAAGCAAGTCACAGATTTCATGGCTTTCAGGTATCTGTATTTGTAGAGATGAGTTTCAAGAGGCTATGAGGTACAGTTTAAACAAACCTTTGCTATAATGAATTCCAATCTCTGGATTCTAACATACTACATACAAGTCAAATATACCTCCCAGTATGACTCCTTAATATTCACTTCATTAAATGTGTCACTCACTCACATGTTTCCCTTTCTGTTCTCATTGCTATCACGCTAGTTTAGGCTTCATCACATTTCATCTAGAGAGTAATAACTCCCTCACTGGTCTTCGTGCCTCCAATCTTCCTCCTGCAATGCATCCAGCACATATTCTCAAATTAATCTTTCTTTTTTTCAGTACAACCAAGTGGTTAGTGCCACTGCTAGTGCTTGTGATAGTAGTGAGTATGTATACCAAAATGAACAGGACATGATCCTTTTCCTCAAGGAACTTATGCTCCAACAGCAAAGAGAGACATATAAACGAATAGTTATAATGAGTAAATCATAGGTGCATTGTCTAAAGACTATACTGTACTCAGTTCTGATCTTGACCATAATACAAAAGAAAAAAAAGACAATACTCAGCTGGCTACACCAAATTAGAAATTGCCTTTAGCTCTTTTCTATTTGCATTTCCATTTGCAGAGTCACGTATTAGATGACCTTGTTAATACTTTGGGGCTTGAGGGGATGAGATATAAGAGTTAGATTTTGATGGAAAATGAAAGGTGGCTGACAAGGCTGGAGACAGCATGAGGATATTGGGCATAACAGGGCAAGGCCAGACAATGTAATGCCTGAGGAGATCAATCTGATCAGAAGACTCTCTCCCCTCAAAGGCCTTTTAAAAAATGCATATTGACTGTTATTAAAGACCCTTCACAATTTGACTCCAACTTATCTTTCATGCCTTCCATTCTAGTACTTGACCATATTCTCCTCTTTCCTTAAACAAGACTTCCAAATATGCCGTGTGCTTTTCTGCCTCATGCCTTTCCTCAAACCATCTCTTCTGCCTGGAATACCATTCATTTCCCCTGCTGTCTGACAAAATATTATCCATTCTTCAAGACATAGCTCAAATGCCAGCTATTATCTGATCATCATGGCCTGAAATCAACTATTCCTCTTCAAGCTAATTCCTAGAACACTTTCTTTAAACTATTCTTTTAGTATTTATTATATGATGCCTTAGATTTGTTGCATAAATTATCAAATGAATGTTCTAATTAAAGCAATCCTACACATCAGGCACAATGGGAAATAAGACATGGCTGTTTTTGTGGGTCTTAAACATTCTTTCAAAAGAAAAGGTGAGCCGGGCTTGGTGGCTCAGCCTGTAATCCCGCGCTTTGGGAGGCTGAGGTGAGTGAATTGCCTGAGCCCATGGGTTCGAGATCCACCTGGGCAACTTGGCGAGACCTCATCTCTACAATAAATCAAAAAAAGTAGCCGGGTGTGGTAGCTCGTGTCTGTAGTTCCAGCTACTTGGAAGGCTGAGGCAGAAGGATTGCTGGAGCCCAGCGGGTCGAGGCTGCGGTGGCCAGGAGTGTGCCACTGTACCCGGTCTGGGAGACAGAGTGAGACTTCAACTCAAAAAAAAAAAAGAAAGAAAAGGTGTGGTTCTGCACACCACAGTGTGACAAAAAAAGAAAGAAAAGGTGTAATAATCTAAGATATGAGAAGAAAAACAAAGAGACATGTATTTATTTACTTATTTGAGTAGAAGTCTCACTCTGTCACTTAGGCTGGAGTGCAGTAGCAGGCTCACAGCCACCGCAGTCTCCACCTGTTGGACTCAGGCGATCCTTTCGCCTCAGCTTCCAAGTAGCTGGAACCATGCCTGGTTAATTTTTTTGATTTTTTTTTTTTTTGAGTTGGAGTCTCGCTCTGTCAGTCGCCCAGACTGGAGTGCAGTGGCACGCTCCTGGCCACTGCAACCTCGACCTGCTGGGCTCTAGCCATCCTTTTGCCTCAGCCTTCCAAGGAGCTGGAACTACAGGCGTGCAGTTTTTTTGATTCATTGTAGAGACGAGGTCTTGCCATGTTGCTCAGGCTGGCCTCAAATCTCTGAGCTCAGGCAATCCTCTCGCCTCGGCCTCCCAAAGTGCTGAGATTGCAGGCATGAGCCACCGTGCCTGGCTCAAAGAGGCACTTAAAACAATAATTAGGTCGGACGTGATAGCTCATGCCTATAATCCCAGCACTTTGGGAGGTTGAGGTGAGAGGATTGCCTGAGCCCACGGTTCGAGACCAGTCTGGGCAATTTGGTGAGATGACATTCCTAAAATAAATCTAAAATAAATCAAAAATCAGTCAGGTGTGGTGGTCCCAGCTACTTGAAAGGCTGAGGCAGAAGGATCACCTGAGCACAGCAGGTTGAGGCTGTGATGGCTGTGAGCATGCCACTGCACTCCAGCCTGGGCATAGAATGAGGCTCCAACTCTAAATAAATAAATAAATACAAGTAGCTACATACATTAAATGTCTACTATATACTAGACACTAAGCTGCTTCTTACAAATAAAATTTTACTTAAATCATTCCATCATTTCTGAGACATGTGTCACTATTTCCATTTTCGTTTACTTATTTATTTTTTAATGTTCAACAGTTTCACTGTCAAATTACCTACATTTTATAGTGAAGTAGCTGAAGTTCAAAGTCACATATTAGTTTGAGGCAGAACTAGTACTTTCTGATTCAAGTCTAACTCTAAAGCCTGTAATCATTCCACAATGCTATGCTTCTTTTCTGGATGTAACGACACAGTTTACAACAAAAGTCACTGTTTCAGCAACTCAATTATTACAAGAAATGACTTATACATAGAGATATCCAGACCAAAACTAGGGAGTCCTTTCCCTTCCCTACCTTTTTTCTGAGAAACAAAGTTCTTTTATCTTACTTATTTTATATTTTACCATTGTAAGGGTAGCTTTGGAAACTTTTACTGGTTTTTTTTTTTTTTTTTTTGAGTTGGTCTCACTCTGTTGCCCAGACTGGAGTGCAGTGGCCGCTTCTGGCCACCGCAGCCTTGACCTGCTGGGCTCCAGCGATCCTTCCGCCTCAGTCTTTCAAGTAGCTGGAACTACAGGCATGCGCTACCACGCCCAGCTAATTTTTTTTTGATTTATTGTAGAGATGAGGTCTCATCAAGTTGCCCAGGCGGGTCTTGAATCCACGGGCTCAGGCAATCCACTCACCTTGGCCTCCCAAAGTGCTGGGATTACAGGCTGAGCCACCAAACTCGGCCTTTTACTGTTTTTTTATGAGTCTGAGTAACAGAATTTTTTGAGTCAAAAGCAATTTATTACAGTACAATAAGTAAGTGCCACATTTTTTTCTTTTTTCTTTTCCAAACACCAGCTAAAATCAGAGCCAAATGTAAACATTTCTGAATTCTGGGTCATAGAAGATTTCTACTGTAACTGGAAAGTGTTTTGTCAATTCTCAGCCTTACAAACATGTAAATATTTAGAGACTAAACTACAGAAAAATGAAAAACTGTGTGAGTCACAAGCAACAGCTAGAAGACTATGTGGTGAGAAGGACAGTAGCTTTAAGTCAGAGAGACCCAGATTCAAGATCCTGATAATTTTCTATGTAACCACTGGCAAGTTACTTATCACCAAGCACCAAACTATAAAGTAGAAACAAAAAGTAAAATAGAGATAGCACCCACTTTGTAGGTGGTTAGGAGAATTACATGCACTAATGTACATAAACCACCTTGCATAATGGCTTGCACTGTAGTATATACTCAAGAAATATGGCTTCTCTTCCTTTTATATAAAATTCCTTATATCCAAAGTGATTTTGCTCAAAATTACAAACATAAGCGTTTCCAAACCAGTCACCAAGATCCCATTCAAATATTTACTACTTTTTCTTTTTATTAAAAAAATTAATCAGTGACACAACTGCCATTCAGAGCACCTAATTTGCATGAGAAACAATGTGATATTTTATCACCAAAAGTTATGAAATAACAGCACGGTTAACCTGAGGATAAATATAAAATTTTGGCCGAGTGTGGTGGCTCAAGCCTGTAATCCCAGCACTTTGGGAGGCTGAGGTTAGGGAATTGCCTCAGTCCACGGTTTTGAGAACAGCCTGGCAACTTGGAGAGACCTCATCTCTATAATAAACCAAAAAATTAGCTGGGCATGGTAGCATGTGCCTGTAGTTCTGGTCACTTGGAAGGTTGAGGCAGAAGGATCGCCTGAGCCCAGCAGGTCAACACTGAGGTAGCCATGAGCATGCCACTGCATTCCAGCCTGGGCAATAGAGTGAGACTCCAACTCAAAGAAAAAAGTAAAAGTAAAATTTTGATTGGCTTCTGAAACACTGAAAACAGTTGTTAAATCCTCTAAGGATCCCTAAAGGGCTCTTATGGATCCAAGAACCCCTGATAAGAAATTCATGTAATCCCGTGCCTTTGGGAGGCTGAGGTGAGTGGATTGCCTGAGCCCGCGGGTTCG
>NW_007246432.1:69690-79056 GCF_000164805.1 Carlito syrichta
CCGCGGGCTCAGGCAATCCACTCACCTCAGCCTCCCAAAGGCGTGGGATTACTGGCTGAGCCACCGAGTCCGGCTGAAAGATGATGTTTTAAGAACACAGTGTATCCCAAGATTCAGGAGTCTAACCCTCACTGGAGTTACTACTAGATTACCTTACCCTACCCTTTCATATGGTGTCTTTTTTCAGCCCCAATGCAGAGATCACTAGGAGAGAGGTACTTCACTGATGCTTTATTGGCTAACTGGTTAAAGAGCAAAAACAGAAAGAGTTAAGGGAAAAGAAACAAAACCATTGAAGAATTACTCCTATGTTAGGAGCTCTGTATGTTAGCATTTCACTTTAGAACTAAATGCAGCAAAGTATTATCTATACTTTATACTTCTAAAAACCAAATATTGCAAAGGTCACATAACTTATCACTATTACAAAGTCTATAAAGGGTAGACTTTCCAGTTCAGTCTGATTTACTATAACATTCTATGATTTGGGAGGCAGTAGAATTTCAGTCTTTCCAAACCTTTTACCTACTCGATGATAACGTTGTTTGGATCGAGGTCTTTCCCAGTCCCTTGGTTGACAACTTTCATGGAGAGGGATACTTTTATTCTATCATTTTTCATCTGAAAAAGACAAAAGCAAAGTCACCAAAAATTCTAAGGACATCATTTAGACTACAAGTCTAAAATTATCCAAGAATCAAAATTTTCACGATCAACAAATACTGAGCTTCTCTAAAAGTATACTGTGCTAGGAACACTGGGGGTACAAAGAAGCATAATAGGCAGATCCTATGGTAGAAGAATTTTTGCAAATAGTCTTGCTCTCCTTCTTATCCTTCTAAGGAAATTACAGAAATTGTTGTTCAAAATCCAAGGTCTATAGAGGCAAAAAGGTAGAAAACAGAAGCTGTTTCTTCCAGGTAAGTTTAGCATAGTGATTGGTTCCAAGATCCGTAAGCCAAGAATGGTTTGAACATTTCAGAAGACTAGATCTCCTTTTGGACTTGGTCTAGAGCATGAAGACACTTGTTTGTCACATTTGTCTTCTTTTGCTTCCTGTAGCATATAAAGCATTTCTTCAATTCAGGGTCTTTGCATCAGTTACTTTCTGCCTGGAATATTCTTATCCCTACTCTTTACATGACTAGTTCCTTTTCTGTTGGGTCTCAGTTCATATACCATCTCTTCAGAGAGCCCTTTCCTGAAAACTTTATCTTAATCTACCTCCAATAGTGTTTGAACCTACTTATTATAAATTGCAATTATTTGTGTACATTTATTTTTATTTTATTTTTTGAGTCAGCATCTCACTCTGTCACCCAGGTTATAGTGCAGTGGCATGCTTACGGCTACCACAGCCTTGACCTGCTGAACTCAGGCAATGCTTCTGCCTCAACCTTCCAGGTAGCTGGAACCATGCCCAGTTAATTTTTTAAAAAATTATTATTTATTGAAGAGATGAAGCCTTCCTAAATTGTCCAGGTTGGGCTCAAACTCATGGGATCAGGCAATCCTCTCATCTCCATCTCCCAAAGTGCTGCAATTACAGATGTGAGCCACCGCGCCTATCACCATCTTATTTTGTTTTTTTTGGGTTGAGGTCTCACTTTGTCACCCAGGCTGGAGTGCAATGGCACAATCTCCACTGTAGCCTTAATCTCCTAGGCTCAGGTGATCTTCCTGCCTCAACCTCCCGAGTAGTTGAGCCTACAGGTGCATGCCACCATGCCTGGCTAATTTAAAAAAAAATTTTTTTGTAGAGATGAAGACTTGCTATGTTGCCCAGGCTGGTCTTGAATTTGTGGGCTCAAGCAATTCTCCCGCCTCAGGATCCCAAAGTGCTGGGATTACAGCTGTGAGCCACTGTACCCAGCTTTTGTTTATTTTTTAAAATGTGCTTCCAGGCCAGACTTGGTAGTTCAGCCTGTAATTCCAGCACTTTGGGAGGCCTAGGCAAGTGGATTGCCTGAGCCCACAGGTTTGAAACCAGCCTGGGCAACTTGGTGAGACCTCGTCTCTACAATAAATAAAAAAAATTAGCTGGGCATGATAGCGCACGCCTGTAGTTCTGGCTACTTGGAAGACTGAGGTGGAAGGATCGCCAGAGCCCAACCTGGGTGACGGAGTGAGACTGCAACTCAAAAAAAAAAAAAAAAATGTTTCCTCAGCTGGGTGCAGCATCTCACACCTGTAATTCCAGCACTTTGGGTGGCCAAGGTAAGAAGATTGCCTGAACCCAGGGGTTCGAGATCAGCCAGGGCAACTTGGTGAGACCTTGTCTCCACAATTAAAAAAAAAAACAATTACAGCCAGGTGCAGTGGCTCATGCCTATAATTCCAGCATTTTGGGAGGCCAAGGTGAGAGGACTGCCTGAGCACATGGGTTCGGGACCTGCCTGGGCAACCTGGCAAGACCTCATCTCTACAATAAATAAAAAAATTAGCCAGGTGTGGTGGTGTGTGCCTATAGTTCCAGCTACTTGGAAGGCTGAGGCTGAAGAATCACCTGAGCCCAGCAGGTTGAGGCTACAATACCCATGAGCATGCCACTGCCCTTCAACCTGGGCAACAGAGTGAGACTCCAAGTCAAAAAAAAAAATTTTAGTTTTCTCTACTTACATTCTACATAAGCTCCATAATAGCTGGTATCATTTATGTTTGGTTCTCTCCTGTATTCCACAAACCTAGCACATATTAAACTCTTAAATATTGTCAAATAATAGCTCCTTCAGGCCTATCTCCCTGCCATTCTCTGGTAGAAAAGCAGGACTCAGCGTATGTTCATACTTCTCCTGTGGTCTGCCCACACCTACAGCCCTTATACTCTCAAGTGAGTTGCTATTAACAGAGTCCTCCAGATCTCTTTCCCTTCCCACACATTGCATGATGCCAGATATTAGGAAAAATGACGTAAACTCTGTGTCTTTTGTTTTGTCCGAATTAAAGTGTACTTGGCAAGTATTCCTTGAAGTTTATAACAAAGATTTGTCCCAGAGATCAAGTTTCCTTCTCCCTTTTTGGTTCTCTCCTTTTATTCCTCCTGCCCACCATATGAGTAATCTTCAGGGAGGAAAGTTTTAAAAGCATGCACCTATTGCACCACTTTTTTTTTCTTTTGAGTCAGAGTCTCACTGTCGCCCAGGCTGGAGTACAGTGGCACTCTCACAGCCACCCCAGCATCGACCCCGCTGGGCTCTGGCGATCCTTTCACCTTCATGTTCCAAGTAGTCTGAACTACAGGTGCGCTCTACCACACCCAGCTGTTTTTTATTTTTTATATTGTAGAGACGAGGTCTCAACAAGTTGCCCAGGCTAGTCTTGAACTCCTGGGCTCAGGCAATCCTCTTACCTCGGTCTCCCAAAGTGCTGGGATTATAGGCTTGAGCCACTACACCCGGAACACCACACTTTTATATTTCACACTATTCCTTCTGAGTTTGCAGGGTAGACTGAGAGAAGGTTTAAATTCAGGACAGAACACAGCAACAGAAAACCAAACACCATATTTTCACACTTACAAGTGGGACCTAAGCTAAGGGATTCACAAAATCATATAAAAAGCTATAATGGACACTGAAGACTCAGAAGGGGGAGGGTAGGAAGAGGTGGCGGGATGAAGTATTATCTACTAGGTACAATGTGCACAGGTGGGGGTGGTGGGTACACTTGAAGCCCACACTTCTTTGCTACTATACAATGCATCCATGTAACCAAAAACTTTGTATCCCCTAAATCTATTGAAATAAAAAGAAAAAAAGCAAAATGCATATAAATGAATTAAAATAAAAAAAATTCAGGACAGATTCTAATGACAGGATTTAAAAATAAAATTATCAGCCACAATTAACAACATTTATTTATATACTCACTATCATAAAATACCAAGAAAATTCCAGCTCTTCCTAATCTTTCTAGCCACATGAAAGCTAGACAGAACTTTACCTCTCGGCCAATAAGCTTCACCCACACTTTGTCTCCGACATCTACTATCTCAGAGGGCTTATCCACCCGACAGGATGACATATGAGTTCGATGGACCAGACCTGTGCACAAGAAGGAGAAATAATATAAAGCAGAGAGCATGTCTGATATTTATATTCTAAATGACCAGATAAGCAGAAGATAAGAGTTGAGGGATGTAAGGGGAAAACATTTGTTCACTCAGAATTGGAAATTAAAACAATTTGTGACTTTTTTTTGAGTCGGAGTCTCACTTTGTCACCCAGTCTAGAGTACATTGGCATGATCATGGCTCATCTCAGCCTCGACCTCCTGGGCTTAGACAATCCTTCTGCTTCACAGCCTCCCTCCAGAGTAGCTGGACTACAGACACACACCACTATGCTCAGTTAATTTTTAAAACTTATTTTGTGACCGGGCTCGGTGGCTCAGCCTGTAATTCCAGTGCTTTGGGAGGCCAAGGTGAGTGGATTGCCTGATCCCGCGAGTTTGAGACCTGCCTGGGCAACTTGGTGAGACCTCATCTCTACAATAAATCAAAAATTAGCCAGGCATGGTAGCACGCACCTGTAGTTCCAGCTACTTGGAAGGCTGAGGCGGAAGGATCGTCGGAGCCCAGCAGGTTGAGGCTGCGGTAGCTGGGAGCATGCCACTGCACGCCAGTCTGGGCGACAGAGTGAGATTCCAACTCAAAAAAAAAAAAAACTTTTTTGTGATGACGAGGTCTTGCTATGTTGCCTGGACTAGTTTCAAACTCTAGGCTGAAGCAATCCTCCCATCTCTGCTTCCTGCAACTGAGATGGCTTTTTATACCCAAGCAACCAAAAAACAGCCTTAAAATAATGCTAAATGTTAGTCAAGATGTGATAAAATAACCACAGTCATATAATACTAATAGAAATACGACTCAGTAAAACTTTTTTCTTTTTAAGTAGGAGTCTCACTTTGTCACCCCAGGCTTGAGTGCAGTGACATGCTCACAGCTACCGCAGCCTCAACCTGCTGGGCTCAGGTGATCCTTCCACCTCAGTCTTCCAAGTAGCTGGAACCACAGGTGCGCACAACCATGCTCAGCTAATTTTTTTATTTGTTGTAGAGATAAGTTCTTGCCAAGTTGTCCAGATTGGTCTCTAACCCCTGGACTCAGGCAATCCTCACTTCTGCCTCCTAAAGTGCTGGAATTACAGGCATGAGCCACTGCACCCAGTCAATTTGGTAAATTATTTAAAAGCAAAGACATAAATATATTTATTCCACCGGGTGCAGTGACTCATGCCTATAATCCCAACACTTTGGGAAGTGACTACCTGAGCCCACAGGTTTGAGATGAGCCTGGACAACATGGCAAGACCTTGTGTCTACAATAAATTAAAAAAAAAAAATTAGCTGGGTGCGAGAGCCCATGCCTGTGGTTCTAGCTACTTGGAAGGCTGAGGTAGAAGGATCACTTGAGTGCATTCGAGGCTGAGGTGGCTGTGAAAGTGCTACTGCACTACAGCCTGGGCAACAGTGAGACTCCGACTCAAAAACAAAACCTGTATTTATTCCTTTTTATAAGGACAAAGTCACACTCTGACACCCAAGATGGAGTGTAGTAGCATGATCACAGCTCTTAGCAACCTTGAACTCCTGGGCTCAACAATCCTCCTGCCTCAGTCTCCCAAATAGCTAGGACTGCAGGCATGCACTACTATGCTCATCTATTTTTCTTTTATTTTTTGTAGAGATGAGGCTTCACTGTATTTTCCTGGCTGGTCTGAAACTCCTGGTTTCAAGTGATCCTTCTGCCTTGCCCTTCCTAAGTGTGAGGATTATAGGTGTGAGCCCAGATAGATGTTTAAACCTTTGATGCAAAAATATCATCAATGAAAGTTTTTCCAAAAGAAAAACTCAACAGAGGCAAAAACATAGGAACATAAAGTACTTGCAGTATTATCACCTACAAAGACTAGGAAATACATAAGAATTATGGAACAATCTAAAAAACCAATAACTGGAAAACAGCATGGCAAACTATTGTAAGCAATCACTTAAATTAGCTACAGAAAATAATGACATGTTAAGTGAAGAAAGTAAATATAAACAAGGTGCCATTTTAAATCTATTAAATTAGCAAAATAATAATACGCAATGTAGTGAAAGTATGGTAAAATAAGAAATATTATCAAGGCTAGAATAAACTTTTGGAAATTCTTTTGCAAAGGCTATTAAGGATGATAATGGCCAGGTACAGTGGCTCATGCCAGTAATTCCAGCATTTTGGGAGGCCAAGGCAGGAGGATCACTTGAACCCAGGAGTTCAAGACCAGCCTGGGCAACACAACAAGACCTAATCTCTATAAAAAAGAAAATTAGGCCAGGCATAGTGGCTCATACCTGTAATCCTAGCACTCTGGGTGGCTGAAGCAAGAGGACTACTTGAAGCCAGGAGTTCAAGACCAGGTTAGGCAACATAGTGAGACCTTGTCTCTAATAAAATAAATAATAAAAAGTTTTTAAAAAAATTAGCTGGGCATGGTGACACAAGCCTATAGTTCCAGTTACTCAGGAGGCTGAGGCAAGAGGATGGCCTGAGCTCAGGAGTTTAAGGTTGAAGTGAGCCATGATTACCCACTACACTCCAGCCTGAGTGACAGAGTGAGACCCCAACTCAAATCCTCCAAAAAAACCCCACAAAAGTAATACTTATCAAATATTTTGTATTTAGTAAAAATAATTGAAAATTAAATAATTTAATTAACATTTAAAAAGAACATTCATAATAGACATACTTTTCCTGGCTGTCCAAGCTCCTTTCCTTGGAAGAACCACCTTCCTTACATTCTAAAATAATCTGGTCAGTCCATGTGATTTGGTTGGAGAGACCTAACCCCAACTGCAGGCACATGACACAGGCTTAGTCAATCAAGGTACTTCATCCCTCTGGCCACAGTATAACTGATTGGTTCAGGGACAGACACAAGAAACCAGCTAAATCAATCATCTTTTTCAAGACATATGAAGATTATAAACTGTAAAAAAATGCCAGGGGGGAGGGGGATGACAACACACATAACATCAAAAAGGGTACCTGATCTCACACCAGGCAAAGTGGGGACCAAAGGGAGGCCCAAACTTTACCTGTACTATGCCCACTTATCTATCTAATCCTGAATTGTACCCCACATCTTTAAAATAAAATATATATTTTTAATTGCCAATATCCAATTTTACCACCAGATGGCAAGAGTCAGCCAGAGAGAAGCAAAGAAGGGCACTGGTAAACAAGAGATAAAGTCTGAGGGTGTAATCTTAGCACCTAATGCAGCCAAGACTAAAGCTAGATTTATCCTGGAAGCCTCCACCAAGATTAGCCAAGATGTTTCTCAACTGTGTTTCTGCTCCTTACAACCAAGAGTTCTACCTAATAATTAATTTGATCCCTTATCACTTTTGGAAATCTGTCCTACAAAAATAATCTTATGTATAGGAAAAGCTATAGGCTTCATGAAAAGTGATCTATATGAAAACATTTTTAAGACAGGAAAATTTAGAAACAACCTAATATCCAACAAAAGGGTAACGATTAAGTCGATTATGGTTTAGCCACTTGATCCATACAAAAAAAGATGATGTAAAAGCATGCCAATAATTCATTTCTTAGCAAATATTTTAGTGCCTATTATGTGTCAAGCGCTGGAGGCATCTAACATTTTCCCATGCTAAATAACAACGCATGATGTAAAATTATACAGTATGATTACATATGCTTAAAAGTATTTTTAAACATTTTTTAAAGACCTAAAATGCTAACAATGACTATATTTTAGTATGAAAGGTTAATGTTTTCATTTATTTTTAAATGTTTTCATAATTGAGAAGATTACTTCTATTTTGGAGAGAAAATACAAATAATTATTTTGAATGATGACAAACCAGTTATCATGTCCACAATAACTGCCCTCCCTAAAGTTGTCTGGGAAATGTATTCATCTTTATTCTAATTCTCTCTCTCTCTCTCTCTCTCTCTCTCTCTCTCTCTCTCTTTCACAAACATACATGTGTATGTGCTTCTCGTGGGTGCCTGCACATGGCTGAAACTCAAAGCATCTCTCCTTTCTGTTTGGTGCCCCTACTGGAAGCCATTGTTTTCTCTATCCACGGTCATCGTGTCTCTCACACCAATGTCAGTTGAATCTGGAGGTCGATAACCAACCTATCTAAACAACTCTGGAGCCCCCCCAAAAAAATTTTTTTTTAAAGTCAGGATCTCACTCTTGTCACCCAGGCTGGAGTGCAGTAGCACAATCTTGGCTCATCACAGTCTCCATCTCCTGCGCTCAAGTGATCCTTCACCTCAGCCTCCCGAGCGAGTAGTTGGGACTACAGATAGCTATTTTTAAAATTTTTTGTAGAGATAAGGTCTTGCTATGTTGCCTAGGCTGGTCTCGAACTCCTGGGCCAAGCAATCCTCCTGCCTCAGTCTCCCAAAGTGCTGGGATTACAGGTGTGCATTGCACCTGGCCCAAAATATTTTATGTACATAAGATATATTTTCAATTTTAGATCAACACATTGGGTAAAATTCATACAGCTAGGACGTTTCCCCCGCCCCCCATGATGGTATAATGAGCTGACTAACCTACATGGAAAATCTAAAGAGCAAATTCAGATCCCATGAAGAAAAGGGAAACCTTTCACCTTGATAGTTTTTGGGCTGTAAGTGTTCTCTACTGGTTAAAATTCATCTCTTTTCTTTATTGCTAATGAAAGTTATTATGGAAATTAATGTTGAACCTAATATACAAGAGAGAACATTATTTTTCTTCCCTAAAACTAGATCTATTTATTGGAGTACCACAAACAAAGAAATAATGTCCTCCTCTCACCTGATCCCAAGGTGTAATTTTTGGTATAAGCACCTCTCTCCTGGATAATATGACATTTCTAGAAACATTAATAGAGAAAAATTGGAAACAACTTAAAATATGTGGCGCATCTGAATAGAATAAACCTGTTAAATGTTTACAGAAAGTATCTTAAAGATGGGGAAATGTTTAAGGTTCATTAAATGTGAAGAGCTACAAATTTTAAATACAGGGTGAAATTTCAAATTTTAAATATCAAAAATATGCCGGGTTCGGTGACTCAGCCTGTAATCCCAGCACTTTGGAAGGCTGAAGTGAGTGGATTGCCTGAGCCCACAGGTTAAAGACCTGCCTGGGCAACTTGGTGAGACCTCATCTCTACATAAAATCAAAAATTAGCCGGGCGTGGTAGCGCATGCCTGTAGTTCCAGCTACTGGGAAGGCTGAGGCGGAAGGATAAGGGAGCCCAGCAGATCGAGGCTGTGGTGGCCGGGAGCGACCACTACACTCCAGTCTGGGCGACCAAGTGAGACTCCAACTCAAAAAAAAAAAAAAAAAA
>NW_007246432.1:79146-85890 GCF_000164805.1 Carlito syrichta
TTTCTTCCCTTTTCTTTTTTTTTTTTTGAGATAAGGTCTCATTATATTGCCCAGACTGGTCTTGACCTCCTGGCCTCAAGCAATTTTCCCACCTCAGCCTTCCAACAAAGTGCTGGGATTCCAGGTGTGAGTCACTGTGGCTGACCTTCTCCTTTATTTTTCTATAATAAGTATTCATTATTTCTAATCATACAAATTATATTAAAAGCAATTTAAAAATAATATATACACTATGATTGAAATTATGCAAAACTATGTCTCATATGAACTGAGACCAAAAGAGACTATAAAAACAGTTCTAGCAGGGTACAGGATTTTTAAAGTTGAGATATTAATAGCTTACTACCAAAAGGTCTTAACTTACACAATGAATTAAACAAGGAATATAATTTAGCCCTTAGTCTTTAATGTAAATATCAGAGTAGGCAGTTGCATATGTAAGTCTGTAGCTTAGGGGAAGGGTATGAACTGCAGATGTCAGTATAGGAGTCTTCGGCATGCAGACTCTCATATACTACAATACATTAACCAGACTATCAGTTTAGTGGAAGAGACACAATTCACCAATTTATAAATTTACAACAGATGATATACTTTTCCTACACTTTAAAGATTTTCAGTCCTCATCCAGGTAAACTACCTGCTGCCTCCAGTACCGAATACCTGAAAAATTAGTGATCAGAAATTGCTTTGATATAAAATCAGAACAAAAGGAAGACAACGTTTTGAGTTTGTTTTTTTTTTTTAAATCCAAGTCTCTCTGTGTCACCCAGGCTGGAGTGCAGTGGCACAATCATGGCCACCGCAGTCCTGACCTGCTGGGTTCAGGTAATCCTTCCGCTTCTGCCTTCCAAGTAGCTGGAACCACAGGCATGTGCCACCATGCCTGGCTAATGTTTCTGATCTATTGTAGAGATGAGGTCTCACCAAGTTGCCCAGGCTGGTCTCGAACACCTAGACTCAGGCAATCCTCTTGCCTCAGCCTCCCAAAGTGCTGAAATTACAGGTGTGAGAAACCACGCATGGCTTGAGATACTTTTTAAAAGGACATAACATGGAATCAATATAGCCAATGACCAGCCATTTTAACACTACTTAGCTTTGTCATATTTTTTTAGTAATTCACTTTAATTTGCCCTCTAATTACTAGCCAAGAGCAGAACTGGTATCTCAGAGGTAGCTACTGATAATTGCTTTACAAACCTCCTCCCCAGCTTGTTTCTCAAACAAGTTAACCTAATCAGCTCTCCGTGACTTTCGTGACACAGACCCTGTCATCATGGCTGCAATCTTGAGACTAACCCACCAATCTGCCTGCTGTTCATCTCTAATTTACTTTCTAAATAAACTGTATTTTTCAATCTAACTGCTGTGCAGTTCTTTGCTTTGAAATGAGCTAAAACAGTTAATAAAATCTAATTGCTAGCAAAATAATAATATTAACCAGCTTACTCCATTTTGTTTAAAACTTTCATCTTAGTTACCTGCCTGACCTAAGAATCAATGCCTACGTGTAATTACAGTAACGTTCCTATGACCACAGACCCCCAGCTT
Organism: Carlito syrichta; assembly: GCF_000164805.1. Lineage (NCBI taxonomy): Eukaryota > Metazoa > Chordata > Mammalia > Primates > Tarsiidae > Carlito > Carlito syrichta. The sequence continues at coordinate 80,701 of NW_007246432.1, forward strand.
TGTCTCCTTTGGGCAAGTTATGCTGGCCATTGCCTGCTGACCATTACCGAACTCCTTCACCATAAGTTCCATGTAATTGTATGCTTTGTTAACTGAAATCAAATGTTAAGCTTTGACATTTTCATAGTTTGTTCTTATATTCTGTTAGTGACCTAACCAAGGTAACTCCATTGTATAATGATTCTTTTCCTTTGTCTCTATGTAACTATCTTAAACTACATCTTAATGCAGAACTCCAGGAACTTTCTGGGCACTGGCTATACCTAGGACATGCTCCCTAACAATCAACGTTCCCATTTTGGTTGCCAAGTTGTAAGTTAATAGTTGCTATGGTCACTAAATTGCTACGTAGCAAATACTGCAAATTTTACCTATAAAAGCTTGTCACAAAGTGCACCAATTTGTCAAGAGTTTTTCTGGCGTTTGCCTACTCTTGACCTGCGCGTAAATAAAGAACTAATTAAACTCAATTTACAGGAGCAACTTCTTCCTGCTTAGTAACAACAGCTTCTTTAACGTGGCACTGAATCGGATCTCACAACTCCAGACCTAGCATTTTGGAGGCCCTGTTGGGATATATATAGATTTTAACCTAACACTTTCTATTCCATGAAGGTACAAGGAACTATCACTTCCTCATAAAATAATCCAACTCTCTAGATCCTATCATCAGATTCATTTCTGCCCTAAATAAGGAAAGATAAACTACCAATTTCAGACTCAGTTTTTCTTTCACTATGTTCCATAGTCTGACAATTCCCCTCCCCTTCCCATAATCTCTCCCTCATTAGAATATGATACAATCAACTAGATCTCAGTCTCCTAAACAACAATTTAATTCCAATCCCTTTACTCTGGAATTATACTCAAATTACCTTGCTTAAAAGTCTTGAGTGTTCCCATGTCTTCAGTTACAGATTTATCTGGTTTATTTCTAGCTATGGCTGATCCCATACTCTGTATGGGGCATGCATCACCAAATTCATGTTCAGAAGGCAGTCTGAATTCTTGGGAAATACTTCCTTTTGCACATACACATATAACCAACAGTTTAATGACCCATAGTAGAGGACACAAAATAAAGCATTTCAGGCCCCTTCATTTTGTGCTGGGTATCTCACCAGACACACTACATTCATCCATTCATCCTCTATGACATAGGTTCACAGGAGGAAATAGTCTAGAAGTTATGTAAATTATCCAAGGTCACAAAGGTGACAAACAACAGAATTGCAATTAAAATGAGTCTATCAGATCTCCAATATCATACAGTACTGAATTTTCCCATTTTTAATTTATTATTAAATGTATTATCCTTTCAAATAAAAAACAAAAACAAAAAAAAGATGAACTCACTTACAAATAGTGGAAGCACATCTAATTCTGTTCTAGCATGTGCTCCCAAATGAAACAAGAACAAATAAAGATGCTTTGCTCACTATGTCACATGGAAGGGATTTCTTCAGAGCAATTTGTGCCTGGATTTCTGACGTCAAGCCATAAATAAATGCCCAAAGGGCATATCAAGTCCATCATCATGTTCAATAAACCCAACATGACACTTAAACAGAATGAGTCCCATCTGAGTGTCTGTTGGTACAAGACAAAAAAAAAAAATCAAACCTGACAACTTGGAAAAGGCTAGATCCTCAATCACCATATGAGAGAAACGGAGTGAGCCTATTATAGTCCTCTTAAACCTGTTCTTCCAATTGTGTTAGGTTCAACATTAATTTATTTTTCTTTTTTTTTTTTTTCCATTGGAGTCTCACTCTGTCACCCAGGCTGGAGTACAGTGGCCTCTGCCACCGCAGCCTTGATCTGCTGGGCTCAGGTGATCCTTCCGCCTCGGCCTTCCAAGTGGCTGGAACTACAGGCATGCGCCACTACGCCTGGCTAATTTCTTGATTTATTGTAGAGATGAAGTCTCACCAAGTTGCCCAGGCTTGCCTCAAACCCGTGGGCTCAGGCAATTCTCTCACCTTGGCCTCCCAAAGTGCTGGGATTATAGGCATGAGCCACCACACAAGGCCCTCAACATTAGTTTCTTTTACAACTTCCATTGGTAATAAAGGAAAGAAGTGAAAAACCTCAAATCATTAGAGGACAGCAGCAGTCAAAAAAGTGGCAAAATAAAAGCCTCCTTTACCTTTGGGGATTCTGAATTCCCTCTTCAAACTCTCCAATCAATGATATATGACAATAATGTAAGCACATAAGTGAAAGTGGTTTCATATCATTTATCTTTTAAAATTATGGATTCATTAAAACATTTACTAGTCACCTACTATATTGTAGGCAAAAATGTACTTAATGATGATTACAATATGACCCTGCCAGTCAAAAAAACTCAGAGTCTAAAATATGATTCCCATTTCACCAATGAGAAAATCATGGCACAAAAGACAAAGCAACTATGGGACTGGAATTCATTTATTCATTCAGTGAGATTTACTGAACACTCACTATACCTCAGGCACTGTATTAGACGCTCACTCATGCAAATAGCCTAACCGTTCCACAACTCAGTGGATTAAGTGCAACTCTATTCATTTTTATTATACACCATAGTAATTTGTTTACATCACTAGAATGTGAACAATCTGAAAGCAACATGCACTAGGTTTTTTTACCTGTGTTCACATCAAAAAAGGTAACCCGAGAGTAAAACTCAATAATTATTTGCTAAACTGAACCCATTGCTAAATATATCTGAATTTCTACTATAAGCAAGAAACTCTAAAATTGTAACGCTAAACAACCTCTGCTCTCAAAATTTCATAGTTTAGTGCTGGAGGGCAGAAGACAGCTAGAAAAAAACTTCATAACTGTATAGGGCTGCATTTTCTACTAAAATAGTCACTAACCACATCACTGTCTTAAATTTACATTTAAATTAGTTGAAATAAAAAGGAAGTCAGTGGCTACTGCATTGGACAGCACAGATGTGGTATAATACAGATATACTTGGTCTTTGTTCCTGTTTCTGACAAGGAATTTCTAAAACCCCTGGGATTTCCTGAGTGATAGTATATTTTGTTATTCATAATAAGCCCCTTTTGATCACACCTGAGTTTATACAATGAGGTGACAGAGGGGGGGCTCCTAAACAGCCTCAGCATGGGGCTAGTCACCAGAAAAAACAAATGATTAGAGGGTTGGAACTGATTTGCTTGTTTGTTTGTTTAGATAGGGTTTCACTATGTTGCCCAGGCTGGAGTCAAACTCCTGGGCTCAAGTGATTCTCCCATCTTAGCCTCCAGAATAGCTGGGCCTACAGGCACATGCCACTGTGCTGGCTTAGAGGGTTGGAACTTTCCTTCCCACCCACCAACTTCCCACCTCCAGGAAGGAGAGGATTGGAGATTGCAGATTGAGCTCTATAAAAACTCCTGCACAATGAGATTTGTAGAGTTTCTGGGTTGATGAACACATCCTAGTGATGGGAGGGTGGTGAATCAGAGAAGACATAAAAGTTCCCCACCATGACTCAACCCCATCTTATCCCACCCATACTTTGCCCTATGCTTCTCTTCTATTATTTGGCTGTTCCTGAGTTGTATCCTTTATAATAAATTAGAAAACAATAGTATCAAACCCTACATATACTATGTTTTTTCCTATACATGCATACCTATGATTAAGTTTAATTTACAAATTAAGCACAATAGGAGACTAACAATAACTAATAATATAATAATATACGCTAATAAAAATTATCATGGGGCTGGGCACCATGGCTCCCACCTGTAATCCAATCACTTTTGAAGACCAAGGTGGGAAGATTAAGGATTACTTGAGGCCAGGAGTTCTAGACCAGCCTAGGCAACATAGCCAGACCCTGTCTCTACAAAAAACAAAAATATTAGCTGGGCGTGGTGGTATACACCTGTAGTTCTAGCTATTTGGGAGACTGTGATGGGAGGATCACCTGAGCCTAGGAGCTCAAGGTTGTAGTGAGCTCTGATCATGCCACTGCACTCCAGTCTGGGTGACATAATGAGACCCTGTCTCAAAACAAACAAAAAAACCTCAAAAATTATGCATTGTGGCTGTAACTTTTTTTTTTAATTGGAGTCTCACTCTATTGCCCAGGCTAGAGTGGAGTGGCACACTCACTGCCACCACAGCCTCAACCTGCTGGGTTCAGGAGATCCTTCTGCATCAGCCTTCCAAGTAGCTGGAACTACAGGCACACACCACCACACCCAGCTAATTTTTTCATTTATTGTAGAGACGAGGTCTCACCAAGTTGCCCAGGCTGGTCTCGAACTCCCAGGCTCAGGTATTCCTCTTACCTCAGTCTCCCAAAGTGCTGTGATTACAGGGTGAGTCACCATGCCTGGCCACAATTCAGTTTTAAATTGCAGTGTGATGAAATATCATGCCATCCTGCTGTGTTCCACCTGGGACATGAATCATCCCTTTGTCCATTCATGCTGTATAAGCTGTCTACCCTTACTCACTTAGTAGCCTTCTCAAAGATCAGATCAACTGTTTGGTGTTGCAGTGCTTGTGCTAAAGTATTCTTTATTTTACTTAATGACGGCCCCAGTGATGTTGCTGGCAATTTTGATATGCCAAAGGGAAGCCATAGATTGCTTCCTTTAAGTAAAAAGATGAAAGTTTGGACTTAATAAGGAAAGAAGCTGGGCAGGGTGGCTCACATCTATAATCCCAGCACTTTGGGAGGTGGAGGCAAGAGGATTGCCTGAGCTCAGAGGTTTGAGACCAGCTTGAGCAACATGATGAGACCTCATCTCTATAATAAATAAATAAATAATCACCCTAGTGCAGTGGCACATGCCTGTGGTTCCAGCTACTAGGAAGGCTGAGGCAGAAGGATCACCTGAGCCCAGCAGGTTGATGCTGCAGAGGCTGTGAGCATGCTATTGCATTCCAGCCTGGGCAACAGAGTGAGACTCCGACTCAAAAAAAAAAAAGGAAAGAAAAAGAATCCTATGCTCACGTTGTAAGATCTACAACAATAATTAATCTGCTGCGCATGGTGACTCACATCTATAATCCTACCACTTTGGGAGAATGAGGTGGGTGAATTGCTTGAGTCCAGGAACTCAAGACTGACCAACCTTGGCAACATAGCTAAATCTTGTCTCTATAAAAAGTCAAAGCCGGAGCCGGGCTCGGTGGCTCAGCCTGCAATCCCGCACCTTTGGGAGGCTGAGGTGA
>NW_007246432.1:86226-110646 GCF_000164805.1 Carlito syrichta
CTCAAAAAAAAAAAAAAAAAAGAATGCATCTATGGGTGAAATAGTAAGAAGGAAAAGAAGTTTTTGTGCTGGTTTTGCTGTCCCATTTCAAACTGCAAAAGATACATTCCAGGTGCGGTGGCTCAAATCTGTAATCCCAGCACTTCCGGAGGCAAAGGCGAAAGCACTGCCTGAGCTCAGAAGTTCAAGAGTAGCCTGAGCAACACGGCAAATGATAAATTCGGCAACATAATAAATCACAAAAACTAGCCGGGCATGGTGGTGTGTGTCTGTAGTTCCAGCTATTTGGAAGCTGAGGCAGATGGAATGTTGAAGCCTAGCAGGTCAAGGCTGAGGTAGCCCTGAGCGTGCCACTGCACTCCAGCTTGGGTGACAGACTTAGACTTCAAGTCAATTAAACAATCAATTACTAAAACTGAATTGTTTGCTTCTGGAACTTTCCACTTAATATTTTCAGACCTCATTGACCTAGGATAACTGAAACCATAAAATGGAAGCCTGGCTGGGCACGGTGGCTCATGCCTGTAACCCCAGCACTTTGGGAGACTGAGACAGGAGAATCACTTGAGACCAGGAATTCAAAACCAGCCTGGACAACAAAGTGAGACCCCATCTCTACAAACAAACAAACAAATTAGCCAGGCATGGTGATGTGCACCTGTGGCCCCAGCTACTCAGAACTGAGTCTAGGAGGTTGAGGCAGAGGAGGAAGAAGAGGAGGAGGAGGAAGAGGAGAAAGAGAAAGAAGGAGTAGTAACTTTTGGCTTTGAAAGAAAGAAAAATTAAAAATGAAGTCATGGATGGACTATTATAACATGTTTTCCTGAGTTCTGTAAACCAATCTGGCAAAGTCTCAAACTTAAAGAGGGACTCATGGGATTTACAGCTGCTTGGTCAGAAAGACAAGTGGCCCAGAAATTAAGACTGGCATCTGAATGGGGGCAATCTTGTGGGACTGAGTCCCCTTAACTTGTAAGATCTGATGCTAACTCTAGGAAGATAATGTCAGAATTGAATTGAATTGAATTGAACACCCAATTGATGTCTGGAGAATTGGCTGGTGTCAGAAAACAACCAGAAAAGAGACAGAACACGCTCATCATTACAAAAAGTTCTACTGGACAACTCTATGTTGGGGGGGGAATCTAGTTTAGATTTGAATACTAGGAAAGGATCTTCAATTCAGTAGTGGCTAAAGAATTCTGAGAACAGAAGTCTGGGAAACTAACTCAAATTAGAGTCCACCTTCCTGAATCAAAGATGTTACGATCTAATCAGACCATCATTTCCTAATTCAATCCTTTCAGGGTGAGATTTAATAATCTTTCCTCTTTACAGGCAGAAAAGCTAAGATACACTGTAAGTCAATTGCTCAAGTTATCCAATAAACCTACAGAAGATCCCACCTAATTATTTAGCTCCCTGAGCTTTCCCTCCGAGGCTTATCTCAGCACAGCTGAGATTCAGCTGCTAGACTGAATCTGCTAGACTGACAGATTCACTTGTCAGCTGTCAGCCACAATCAGAGGCATCACCTGATAGTATATGGATACAAGCGAGTTGAAGACTACTAACTCCAGGAAGGCCACAGGCCTTTAATCCCCTCCCAGTGCCCAAAGTGTCACATAAATGGCCAATAAGAATGGGATTTCCAAGCCAGGCTCGGTGGCTCAGCCTGTAATCCCACGCCTTGGGAGGCTGAAATGAGTGGATTGCCTGAGCCCGCGGGTTCAAGACCCACCTGGGCAACTTAGCGAGACCTCATCCCTACAATAAATTAAAAAAAAAAAAATTAGCCGGGCATGGTAGCACGCGCCTGTAATTCCAGCTACTTGGAAGGCTGAGGCGGAAGGATTGCCGGAGCCCAGCAGGTTGAGGCTGTGGTGGCAGGGAGCGTGCCACTGCACTCCAGCCTGGGCGCCAGAGTGAGACTTCAACTCAAAAAAAAAAATGAATGGGATTTCCAGGCACTGGTGCCATGGCAAGCACACTAATAAGAAAATCTGTCCTCAAACAGAAAGAGGTGCATGCACTATGGGGTAGGGATGAGTTCCACCTCATTAAATCCCAGTCAACATAAAATGAGAAACTTGATTACAGACTGCTGACTGCCAACTTGAAAACAACTGGTAAGCCATTCCTAACGCAAAGGTGCAATTTGCAGAACAGTAGTCTCCAAGGCTACAGGCATGGCTTTATTATCCAAAGATTAGCTGTTGGGCTTTTTAAATAAAAAAACTTAAAAAGGAAAAAACATACATAAAGGAATACATATAAATGCTTTAAAAGGGTGGAGGAGGGGCATGCTATACAAACTCTTCTGCAGCATATTTTAAATTTTTCATCTTGGACATCTTTCCCTGTAATTTTTTTTGAGTTGAAGTCTCACTCTGTCACCCAAGCTGGAATGCAGTGGCACGTTCATAGCTCAGGAGATGCTTCTGCCTCAGCCTTCCAAGTAGCGGGAACTACAGGCAAGAGCCACCACACCCAGCTAATTTTTTGATTTATTGTAGAGATGAGGACTTACCAAGTTGCCCAGGTTGGTCTCAAACACCTGTACTCAGGCAATCCTCTTGACTTGGCCTCCCAAAGTGCTGGGATTACAGGCCTGAGCCACTGTACCTGGCCTTGTGTTTTTAAATATAGAGACAGGGTCTCACTCTGTTGCTCAGGTTTGAGTACAGTGGCATGATCATAGCTCACTATAGACTCTTTCTCGCTATGTCACCCATGCTGGTCTTGAACTCCTGGCCTCAAATGATCCTCCTGCCTCAGCTTCCCAAGTAGCCAGGATTATAGGCATTCACCACCACTCCAGGTTCATTTTAGTAAACTAATTATCTACCCTGTTTCATTTATTCTAAGATGCACTTTCTTTTCCTCTTACTTTTAACACCTCTAAAATTAGAATGTGTCTTATAATCAATGGTATCTTACAAATGCTATCAGTCAGATAGCAGTGTGATGGAATTGTGTGAAAAACCTTTCACTGCTTCTTTCTAGTAAAATTAAGCATCAGTGTTTTAGAACTACAGTTAGCATTCCTTTTAACACCTGCATAGTCCATAGCACAGATGTACATAATTTATCTAATTCTCTACTGTACACTAAATTCCCGGAAGAATTACTGGATTAAAAGATAAGTACATTAAATATGTTAATAAGCACTACCAATGTCTGTGACAATTTATGCCCCTTGATAGAGAATAAAAATGCTCATTTCCAACACTGGATAGTAATAGCGATCCTTTAAAATATTCATTAACCTCAAAAATTTTAGGAGTGTTTTATTTATTTATTTATTTTTATTTTTATTTTTTTGAGTTGAAGTCCCACTCTGCCGCCCAGACTGGAGGTGCAATGGCCGCTCCCGGCCACCGCAACCTCGACCTGCTGGGCTCCGGCGATCCTTCCACTCAGCCTTCCAAGTAGCTGGAATTACAGGTGCACGCTACTACACCCGGTTAATTTTTTAATTTATTGTAGAGATGAGGTCTCGCCAAGTTGCCCAGGCGGGTCTCGAACCCGCGGGCTCAGGCAATCCACTCACCTTGGCCTCCCAAAAGCTCAGAATTACAGGCTGAGCCACCGAGCCTGGCCTAGGAGTGCTTTAAAAAACTTTTTAAAGTTTTTGAAATAACTGTAGATTCATATACACTGAAATACACATATTTGCATATTTACCCAGTTTTCTCCAATGGTAACATTTTGCAAAACTATAGTACACGATCAAAAACAGGATGCTGGCATTGATACTATGGTATAAGAAATATATATTTGGTCTTTGTCACTAGCTCCTAGTACAGAGTATCTTATACCCTTGGAAATTCCTGAGTGATAGGTGCATCTTCTGTTATTCACAAGTCCCCTTTCCAGGGTCAAGATTCCAGGAAAAGAGACTGGAAATTGAGCTCAATCACTAATGGCTAATGATTTAATCAATCATGCCTGTGTAACAGAGTCTCTATAATCCTCCCCCACCCCGCAAGCAATAGAATTTGGAGAGTTGGTGAACATATCCATGTGCCAGGAAGGTGGCACACCCAACTCCACAGGTACAGAAGATCTATGCTCAGAACTCTTCCGGCCTCACTCTGTGTACCTTCTCATCCAATTGTTCATTTTTATTATTTATATTAAGTATAGCATTTTTCTGAGCTCTGTGAGTTATTCTGGCAAATTACCCACCCTGGGGGCAGGATATGGGAACCCCTAAAACTGTAGCCAAGTCAGACAGAAGTGTGGATAACCTTAGAACTTGATACTTGGGACTGGCATCTGAAGTGAGGGCAGTTTTGTAGGACTGAGCTCTTAAATCCGTGGAATCTGACACTAAATACCTAAGACATCTAGTTGACACTAAACTACCTTAGACATCTAGTTGATGTTGGAGAATCGAAGAACTGAAGAACTGGTAGTTGAAGGAAAAAATAACCCACCAGATCTTGTTCAGATTTCCCCAGTTTTATTTATAGTCATTTGTGTTTGTGCATGTACCTGTATGTATTTAGTTCCATGTAATTTTACCACATGTATAAGTTCATGCATCCACCACCACAGTCAAGATACAGAAGAAGGCAGGGTACAGTGACTCAGTGCTTTGGGAGACTGAGATGAGAGGATTGCTTGAGCCCAGGAGTTCGAGTGTAGCCTGGGCAACATAGTGAGACCCTGACTCTACAAAAACATTAGCCAGGTGTGGTGGTATGTCCCAGCTACTCAGGAGGCTGAGTTAGAAGGACTGCCTGAGTCCAGGAAGTCAAGACTGCGCTAAGCCATGATCATGCCAAATACACTCCATCCTGGGAAACAGAGACAGACCCCCAACTAAAAAAAGCAAACAAACCTGTCTTTTCTCTTTAACACAATTGTTTTAAGAAATAAGTAAGATTACAGATGTGAAAGGGAAAGTCACACTTTATATTAGCTGAGACTGAGGCTTCCAATCCTAATACAGAGAACTTTAATAATTTGGGATGGATCATGTAGGGCATTACTTATTCCTAAATGTTCAACAGATGCCTATATGTTTATTAATAGAAAATGTAAAACATTATATATATGTATTATATATATATATATGTATTTGTACCGGTTATAATATTATTTCTTTTTTTTTTTTTTACTTGGAAGGCTGAGGCAGAAGGATCACCGGAGACTAGCAGATAATATTATTTCTATTCCATGTGCCATATACTAGTAAACTCACATCAGCCTCAGAGAGAAGCTTGCCCTCCCCAAAATCCTATGTCCACAGAGGTCTAATGACTTGCCTAGGGTTGCAGGTGAAGTCTAGGGAGCAGCTGCTTTTAGAAGTGAACCCAATTAGTTATATCCTAGTTCACCTCCCAAGTCAGAGAGCACCATTAACTTCTTTTTTTTTTTGGAAATTGGAGTTTTACTCTGTCGCCCAGACTGGAGTGCAGTCCCAGCCATTGTAGCTTCGCCCTGCTGGGCTCCAGCAATCCTTCCACCTCAGCCTTCCAAGTAGCTGGAACTACAGGCACACACTACCATGCCCAGCTAATTTTTGATTTATTATAGAGACGAGGTCTTGCCAAGTTGCCCAGGCGGGACTCAAACCCGTGGGCTCAGGCAATCCACTTACCTCAGCCTCCCAAAGTGCTGGGATTATACGCTGAGCCACCGAGCCCAGCCAACCATTAACTTCTAAGTTAAGACCTGTCTGCTAAAAATGAACTGTCATCACTTGTCTGTATTCACAGCTATACACTAAAAACAAAACAAACAAAAAACTTCTGTCTGAAAAATGTAGAGCCTATAACTTAGTATGTTGTGGGGGTGACACCAGAGAGTGGAATGGGATAGCTGAATTCCAAGTTATAGGAATACCTTGCTTCCGACAGCCTGGGATTTTGATAAAGGCTCCATAGTCTGTCACCATAGCAACCTAAAATGAAAAAAAAAAAAATCAATGTCACACAAATGAGAATCTTTCTTCCATAGAATATAACCTAGTCTCTTCAAATTTCTACTTGGTATTGATTGCCTCTGTCTGCTACAAAACTGCCAAAAATGATGCTTTGTCAAACATCCTTTCTGTTCTTTTTGAAATTTAGGGTGACAGGTATGTGTGTACACATTAAAAACATTGGTGAGATTCAAGTGTTGTCACTTGCTGTGATGGTACTGAGGAATACCCAAATCCCATACCTATTAAAATCACCAAAGGAGCTTCATGAACAAAAGGAATATACAGTAGAAAACCAGGTATTGATATACAGCAAAAAATCAGGTATTGATATCAGCAAAGGAACTTCATAAACAAAAGGAACTAACAGCAAAAAACAAGGTAATAAAGTTACACTTTATATTAGCTGAGACTGAGGCTTCCAATCCCAATACAGAGAACTTTAATAATTTGGGATGGATCACGTAGGGCGTCCCTTATTCCAAAACTTCAAATCAAACCAGACCATGCAGCCTATTATATTTCATTCCAAATCTGAGTCTTGGGTTTTAGCAAGACAATTAGATAAAAAGTGAATACACAGCTGGGCTCGGTGGCTCAGCCTATAATCCTGCGCCTTTGGGAAGCTGAGGTGAGTGGATTGCCTGAGCCCGAGGGTTTGAGACCCACCTGGGCAGGTGAGACCTCATCTCTACAATAAATCAAAAAATCAGCCGGGCATGGTAATGCATGCCTGTAATTCCGGTTACTCGGAAGGCTGAGGCGGAAGGATCGCCGGAGCCCAGCAGGTCGAGGCTGCGGTGGCTGGGAGCGGCCACTGTACTCCAGTCTGGGCGACAGAGTGAGACTCCAACTCAAAAAAAAGTGAATACACAGACATCTGAAAGACCTGAAAAGATGTAATCAGAGAGAAAAAGAGTTGTCCCTAAGTATTTGCAGAGTTGATTAAAGATGTAGAAGTTAGAGGCTTGATGGCTCTATATAATAGGCTGCCAAGTCAGGCTCAGTGGCTCAGCCTGTAATCCCCGCGCTTTGGGAGGCCAAGGTGAGTGAATTGCCTGAGCCCGCGGGTTTGAGATCCACCTGGGCAACTTGGCGAGACCTCATCTCTACAATAAATCAAAAAATTAGCCAGGCGTGGTAGTGCGCGCCTATAGTTCCAGCTACTTGGAAGGCTGAGGCGGAAGGATCGCCAGAGCCCAGCAGGTCGAGGCTGTGGTGGCTGGGAGCAGTCACTGCACTCCAGTCTGGGCGACAGAGTGAGACTCCAACTCAAAAAAAACACACAAAAAAAAGGCTGCCAATAAATGTTAGTGATGAAAGGCCCAGAACCTTTAACAGATAAATCATTAACCTAGGTTCGAGCTTCCCCCTATATCTATAACCTAGCACACCCGATTCCATATCTGTGGACTGGGGTAATGTCACTACACACTGAATTTACCACGGAATTTATTATTTATAAAATACTCAATACAATCTTACTTATATAAACTTTAGTCTTTCAGTGCCTTTAAATAGTAGCTTCATCTTGGGCAATACTGTTTCACTTTCACCATACTAAAAAAAGAGGACTGAATAAGACAATCCCTGCTGCACTGCTATTCACTTATCTAAATACTAAATGCAAAGCATTATTCAAATTGCTTCACAGAATCCTCACGTCACTGTATGAAGTTGTCACCATTATTCCCATTTAATAGACGACAAAATGATGCATGAAGAAATTAAGTAATTTACTCAAGGTCCAAAGCTAAAAAATAGCAGAGCTGGAATTTGAACCCAGAGAGTTTTAACATTAGAGCCGGACAGGGGTTTTTTTAACTATAAAATTCTAATGACCAAAAGGCATGTGATATCGGATATCCTCTGCTTCAGGCAACAATTTTAGGAAGCATATACGAGGAGGGAGCCAAAACACCCAGAATTATCTTTTGGAGGGCCCCTTGTAGTACAGGCTTCCCCTGTGAAGTAAGTATTCTAGGAATCCATGCATCAGAGTACCAGCCAGTGTTGTTGTGAGAGACGATTTATGGAAAAAATATCCCGAGTTGTGGCAAACGGATGACTGGTTCTTCCACTATGACAATGTACACCACGCTGAGCGTTCAGCAATTTTTGAACAAAAATGGCATGACCTCCGGGCCCTACCCTCCCTATTCACCCTATCTCGCCCTGAGTGACTTTTTTTTGTTTCCCAGAATTAAACAAGTCCTCAAAGGGAAATATTTTGCCAATGTGGAAGAGGTGAAACAAAAAACAGCATTAGCACTAAAAGGCATCAAAACTAATGAGTTCACAAACTGTTTTGAGCAGTGGAAAAAGCATCTCCATAGGTGTGTATATCATCAAATGGAGAGTACTTTGAAGGTTATTAAAGTTTAAACATGTAAGAATAAATACACAATTTTTTAAGTTTTTTTTTTTTGAATTGGAGTCTCACTCTGTCACTCAGGCTGGAAGGCAGTAGCACTCTCCTGGCCACCACAGGCTCAACCTGCTGGGCTCAGGCAATCCTTCTGCCTCAGCCTTCCAAGTAGCTGGAACTACAGGTGCATGCCACTACATCCAGGTAATTTTTTTTTTTTTTTTTGTAGTGATAAGATCTCACCAAGTTGCCGTGGGTCTCAAACCCACAGGCTCTGGCAATCCTCTTACCTCAGCCTCCCAAAGTGCTGGGATTATAGGTGTGAGGCACCATGCCCAGCCAAGAATATACAATTTTTTTATAAATAAATTCTGGGGTTTTTTTTGGGTCCCTCTCATACAGTAAATTCCTATGTTGCAGATCAGGAGAAACGGTATAGGAGCAGATAGGCACTGTGGTGCACACTCCAAGTACCAGCTACTTGAGAGGCTAAGGTGGGAGGACCACATGAGACTAGTCTGGGCAACACAAAGAGATCCCATCACTAAAAAAAAAAAAAAAAAAAAAACCTCTTAAACATAAATAAATAAATAATTTTTAAAAAGCAGTATAGGTAAAGACAGAGCACAGGCTTTAGAGTGAAAGATGTAGCTTCTAGCCGGGCTCGGTGGCTCAGCCTGTAATCCCATGCCTTGGGAGGCTGAGGTGGGTGGATTGCCTGAGCCTGCGGGTTCGAGACCCGCCTGGGCAACTTGGTGAGACCTCATCTCTACAATAAATCAAAAAATTAGCCGGGCGTGGTAGCGTGCGCCTGTAGTTCCAGCTACTCGGAAGGCTGAGGTGGAAGGATCGCCAGAGCCCAGCAGGTTGAGGCTGCGGCGGCCGGGAGCAGCCACTACACTCCAGTCTGGGTGACAGAGTGAGACTACAACTAAAAAAAAAAAAAAAAAAAAAAAGAAAGATGTGGCTTCTAATTCCAGCTCTGCCATTTCCTGCCTGTGGGATCTTGAACACAACTTGCCTTTTGGGGTCTAATCTCCCATTGTATTCTCTTTGCTACAGCAAGATAACAAACAATGTACGTAAAGTGCCTGGCATTGGTATCTGGAACATAATGTACACTGAATAAACAATGCTTTTTGTAAATTACAGTCTAAGACACTGAAGCACAAAAAGATTAGTGGCTGGTAGAAAGGCATACAACTACCTTAGAAAAGAGCTAGGGACAGAACGTGGGTCCCTTGACTCCTTGGTCCAGGACCTTCTACTTCACCAAATATCATCACTACTCTCTTCAATGTTAGGATGGAAATAAAAACTTTCATTCTCTTCACTTTTCAATAAGGATACTGGAGAGAAGCACTTGAACTAACTCTCCAAGACAAAGCATGAAGAAGAATGGATTCTGAACCAAAAGTTCTAAACTCCTGTTTTATACTGATGAACATGCTATGCTAGGGTAGGGACCAGAGCATCCCAAAGAAATAGTACAATCACTCAGATACTTAAAAGCAAGGAAAAGTAGGAGCCAAAGGAACGAGATTAGAGATTAACTGATCCAATTCTGTCATTTTTCAAATGAAGAAAGTGAAGACCAGAGACACAAAGTGCTTCCCCAAGTTTACAAAGCAATTTGCTCTGTTTTTAAAAAGAGAGTCACGGCCGGGCTCGCTGGCTCAGCCTGTAATCCCACGCCTTTGGGAGGCTGAGGTGAGTGGATTGCCTGAGCCCGCAGGTTCGAGACCCGCCTGGGCAGCAAGACCTCATCTCTACAACAAATCAAAAAATCAGCCGGGCATGGTAGCGCATGCCTGTAATTCTGGCTACTCGGAAGGCTGAGATGGAAGGATCGCCAGAGCCCAGCAGGCGAGGCTGCAGTGGCCGGGAGCGGCCACTGCACTCCAGTCTGGGCGACTGAGTGAGACTCCAACTGAAAAAAAAAAAAAAAAAGAGAGTCACATAGCCGAGCATGGTGGTTCACTCATGTGATCCCAGCACTTTGGGAGGCTGAGGACAAAGGATTGCCTGAGCCCAGGAGTTTAAGACCAGACCGGGCAACTTGGCGAGACTTCATCTCTACAATAAATCAAAAAATTAGCCAGGTGTGGTGGTGTATGCCTGTGGTTCCAACTACTTGGAAGGCTGAAGTGAAAGGATCACCTGTGCCCAGCAGGTCGAGGATGCAGTGGCAATGAGTGTGCCACTGCACTCCAGCCTGGGTGACAGTGAGACTTTGACTCAAAAAAGAAAAAAAAAGAACAGAAAAGAAGGCCACATAAAAAAGACAAGTTTTTAAAGTTTCTTTAAAATAAAAGCAAATTCCTTCTTTCTGGACTGAGTGATGGCACTTCGACTGGCTTTTGTTCCAGTGTTCTAAAAAGAGGGCTGAAAAGTCTTATATTGTATAACAACATTATTAAAGAGTATAATAATCTAACAAATTTAAAAGTACCATCTGGAAATTGGAACCCAAATCACCTTGCTGTTGTAAATGAAGACAATCTCACTTTTCAATCCCAAAGCTCCAGTGCCACATTATAGTCTTTAGAGGTAATGTAACAGACCTTAATTTGGCCTCTCCCAAAAGGGAAGGTTAATGTGCTCCAGAATGAATGCACTCAACTGTTCAGTTAGGAAAAGGCATTCTTTCCTATTTCCAGCACCAGGTGTTTCCATCACTGTATCTCCTAGGGTGCAGTCAGAGTTGAATTAATAGGATGACACCTGCCATAGATAATCACATAGTTTGCCTAGTATCCCAAGAATAATTAGTCAAATTGCTCAGGGAAAAAAAATTCAGTAACTATCTCAACTTAATTCAAGACTTGGTAAAATGAATTTCCCATCTTCAAATTATAGGTGGCACTGGCCTTGAAACTTGTTATCTGTACAATGTAAATGAGGAATTTGAGGCTCAGAGACATAAGTTACTCATCCAAAGTCACAAAGTTAGAAAGTAGCACAGCCAGGTAAAGTACAACTATTTCTTTCTTTTTTTGTTTCTTTTTAAACTTCTAGTCCAATGCTATTTCTACCTTACCAACACCAATCTCTCCTCAGCATTTCTTTGGCAATGATAAGCCTAAACCAAATCCAAACTCCCATTGCTATGCTTACCATACCATGCTTAATGGACTCTGCCACCAAGATGCCTCTCAGAGGATGAGATAAGAATGAATATTGGTTTCTTTTTTTTTTTTTTTTGAGTTGGAGTCTCACTCTGTTGCCCAGGCTGGAGTGCAGAGGCAACCTCATAGACACCACAGCCTTGACCTGCTGGGCTCAAGCGATCCTTCTGCCTCAGGATTCTAAGTAGTTGGAACCACAGGCATGTGCCACCATGCCTGGCTGATTTTTTCATTTATTGTAGAGACAAGGTCGCGCCATATTGCTCAGGCTGGTCTCAAACATCTGCCTCCCAAAGTGCTGGGATTACAGGTGTGAGCTACCGTGCCCAGCAGCTTCTCAGCTATTTAATCATTGCACCCCACATCCCTGCTGAGCCCGCCAAGAGAAAAAGTGACAATCTCAAGGATTGCACAGTAAGTATAAGAGCAGGGACTTGAATCTGGATTCTGTCTCAATACAAAGCCTTGGCTCTGTAAACCAATACAATGCTTTCTCTCTCAAAAGTTCATCATTCATTCAGTCATCAAAAATGTATCAAGCACCTACTATTTCCTACCCATTCACCTAAGATTAAGATAAACAGATACACAACAAAATAGAAGTCTGTCTTCATAGAGCTTAGTGTCTTGTGAGGAAGACAGACATTAAAGCAATACATAATTAAATACAGAGTGAACTTATTTATTTATAATGGGTAAAAAAAAAATCTGAGGATACAACATTAGGACTGAGACTTAAAGGACAGACAAGATAGCCGGGCTCGGTGGCTCAGCCTGTAATCCCGTGCCTTTGGGAGGCTGAGGTGAGTGGATTGCCTGAGCCCGCGGGTTTGAGACCCGCCTGGGCAGTGAGACCTCATCTCTACAATAAATCAAAAAATCAGCCGGGCGTGGTAGCGCACGCCTGTAGTTCCAGCTACTTGGAAAGCTGAGGCGGAAGGATCGCCGGAGCCCAGCAGGTCGAGGCTGCGGTGGCTGGGAGCGGCCACTGCACTCCAGTCTGGGCGACAGAGTGAGACTCCAACTCAAAAAAGAAAAAAAGAGAAAAAAAAAGGATAGACAAGATGATGGAAAACTACAGTCTTATTCCATTCCTGCTGCTGTAACAAAATACCATAAATTGGATAATATACAATAGAAATGTATTTCTCACAGTTCTGGAGTCTGGAATGTGCAAGTTCAAGGTGCCAGCAGATTCGGTGTCTGATAAGGACTTGCTCTCTGCCTCCAAAATGGCACCTTGTTGCTATGTCCTCTGGAGGAGAAAAACACTGTGTACATACATGGCAGAAGGAATGGAAGGGCCAGGTAACTCTCTTCAGTCTTTTTTACAAGGGAACTGATAACATTCATGATGACAGAGCCCTTATGACTTAATCACTTCCCAATTAATACCTCTTAATACCACCATATTAGGAATTAAGGTTCAACATAAATTATAGAATTCTCCAAAATTCATGTTACACCTCAATCCCCAATGCAATGGTATCAAGAGGTGGGGCCTTTAGGAGGTGATTAGGACATGAGGGCTCTGCCCTCATGAATGGAGTAGAGCCTAATAAAAGGGTTTGAAGGGACAAGTTCATGCCTTCCATCCCTTCCATCATAAAAGGACACAGATTTGTTCCTTTCAGAGGATGCAGCACCAAGGTATAATCTTGGAAGCAGAGAGCAGCCCTTACCAGATACCAAATCTGCTGGCAACTTGATCTTAGATGTCCAAGCTTCCAGAACTATGAGAAATAAATTTCTGTTCTTTATAAATTATGCATCTCAGGTATTTTGTTACAGCAGCACAGACTAAAACAAACAGCATGTACAAAAGTCCTGAAAAGAAAGCAGGAGCTTAAAATACTCAGAACTGTAAGGAGGCCAGCATGTCTGAACTATGAGCAGGGTAGAACAAACAACACCGTCAGAGCAGATCAGAAAGAGGCTACAACAGAAGTAGGGGTCCCAGGCAGGGTGAGGTGGCTCACGCCTGTAATCCTAACACTTTGGGAGGCCAAGGTGCGAGGATCGTCCCATTAATTCATTCATGAATAAATTAGAACTTGGGAGGCCAAAGCGAGGAGACTGCTTGAGCCCAGGAGTTCAAGATCAGCTTGGACAACACAGCAAGAACTTGTCTCTACAAAAAATAGAATTAGCCAAGCATGGTGGGCACATGCCTATAGTCCCAGCTACTCAGAAAGGAGAGGTAGAAGGATCTCCCGAGCCCAGGAAATCAAGGCTGCAGTGAGCTGTGATCACACCACTGCCCTCTAGCCTGGGCGACAGAGTAAGACCCTGACACAAAAAAACAAAAACAAACAAGCCAGGCGAGGTGGTTCACACTTGTAATCCCAGCACTTTGGGAGGCAGAGGCAAGAGGACTGCCTGGGTCCAGAGGATTGAGACCAGCCTGGGCAACATGGCAAGACCTCGTCTCTACAACAAATAAAAAATTAGCCAGGCATGGTAGCACGTGACTATAGTTCCAGCTACATGGAAGGCTGAGGCAGAAGAAATCATCCAAACCAAGCAGGTTGAGGCTGTGGTGGCCATGAGTGTGCCACTGTACTCCAGCTTGGGTGACAGTGAGATTTGGACTCAAATTAGAGATGCTGTGAGGTATTCAAATGAAGACGTCAAGTATGTAATTAAATATCTGCATCATAGAGGTAGTCAGATGCTTCACTAGTACTTCACACTTAAACTGTAATGCTGAAGATACTCTCAAGTAGACAAGAGCATCAAACACAGTTGCTTTTCACACTCAATCTAATCTTAACATTAAAAGCACAAAAGAACATACCTCTCCTTGGAAAATAGTGTAGAGAGCAGGCAAGTTTTCCATGGTCTCAGGCCTTCCTGAATTCATCCTTAATGTTCTATGGTTCCTCCATTTCTCTTCCGCTGTATTAATTCAAATGTCCTGTTACAAAGAAATTAGACAGACAACAATTAGAGATATCTGCATTAAAGAAGAAATGAATATGCAGATAGCACACAGCTGGCCTCTACAAAATAATACCACAGGATTTAATACCATATACTTTTTTTTCTTTTTTGAGTTGGAGTCTCACTCTGTCGCCCAGACTGGAGTGCAGTGGCGGCTCCCAGCCATCGCAGGCTCGACCTGCTGGGCTCCGGTGATCCTTCTGCCTCAGTCTTCCAAGTAGCCGGAATTACAGGCATGTGCTACCATGCCTGGCTGATTTTTTGATTTATTGTAGAGACAAGGTCTTGCCAAGTTGTCTAGTCTGGTTTCGAACCCTTGAACTCAGACAATCCTCTAGCCTCAGCCTCCCAAAGAGTCGAGATTAAAGGTATGAGCCACCACGCCCAACCAATTCAAGTTTATTTATTTTTATTTATTTTGAGTTGGAGTCTCACTGTTGCCCAGGCTGGAGTGCAGTGGCACACTCACAACCACCGCAGCCTCAACCTACTAGGCTCAGGCGATCTTTCCACCTTAGCCTTTCAAGTAGTTGGAATTACAGGTGCGCACCACTACATCCAGCTTATTTTTTGATTTATTGTAGCGATGAGGTCTTATCAAGTTGCCCAGCTGGTCTCGAACCCCTGAGCTCTGACAATCCTCTTACCTTGGCCTTCCAAAGTGCTGGAATTATAGGCTTGAGCCATTATGCCTGGCCCACGTTTATTTTTAAAAAGTCAACTCTGAAATATCTATGTCACAGGCAGGCATGTGCCTCATGTTTGTAATCCCAACACTTTGAAATGGGAAGACTGCTTGAGCCCAGGAGTTTGGAACCTGCCTGAAAAACACAGCAAGACTCTGTCAATACAATGTTTTGTTTGTTTAGTTGGTTTTTTGAGTCAGGGTCTCACTCTTGCCTAGACTTGAATGCAGTGTGGCACAATCACAGCTCACTGTAGCCTCGACCTCCTGGGCTCAAGCAATCCTCCTGCCTCAGCCTCCTAAGTAACTGGAACTACAGACATGCATCACCAAGCTCAGCTAATTTTTTCCTATTTTTTGTAGAGACGGCATCTCATTTTGTTGCACAGGCTGCCCTCAAGAATCCTCCCACCTCGGCCTCCCAAAGTGCTAGGATTATAGGTGTAAGCCACCATGACTGACCTCTTTTTTTTTTTTGTTTGAGTCAGAGTCTCACTATGTTGCCCAGGTTGGAGTGCAGTGGCACACTCACGGCTACTACAGCCTCTACCTGCTGGGCTTGGGCAATCCTTCCACCTCAGCCTTCCAAGCACCTGGAACCACAGGCATGCACCACCATGCCCACCTAATTTTTTTATTTATTGTAGAGACGAGGTCTTGCTTAGTTGCCCAGGCTAGTCTCTAACCCTGGACTCAGGTAATCTTCTTGCCTCGGCCTCCCAAAGTGCTGGGATTACACAGCATTACAGGCTTGAGCCACCGTGTCCGGCCTTTTTTTTTTTTTTTAATTAGTCAGGCATGGCGGCATGTGCTTGTAGTCCTAGTTACTCAGGAGGCTGAGGCAGGAGGATCACTTAAGTCCAGAATTTCCAAGGCTATAGTGAGCTATGATAATGCTACTCGACTCTAGCCTGGGCAATAGAGAAAGACTCTATGTCTACAAAATAAAATAATGAAAAATAATGAAAAATATATGAGTCTGCAAAATATATGAGTCCGCCTCTAGAACAATCAACCAGATGTGAGCTTCCATACCAAGGGTGGGGTTAGTAGACCCCCAAAGAAACCAGAGATAGGGGAAATCCAACTCGGAGCAGCTGGGAGGGTAGGGGCCTCTTCTCAATAATTAGGCAGAGGTTGATTACTGCTGATTAACAGGTACCGTCCCACCCTTGGGGTTGGCCATGGTAGCATGGGGAAGTAGGTAAAAATTACTGGAGGGGTACCTACTATAATAGTGTATTCTGCTTTGATCCAGTTTACATATTAAGAGTCAATGTAAGACTTCATTTAGAAAAAAGAAGTTCTGCTACTTAAAAAAAGTGTGTAACACTGACATAGCTATAGTCCAATCAGATAGGACCATATACATACATTTAAAAGAGCCAGTAAATTGGCAAGGATTGAAATACACCATTTGGAATTGTCTTGCAGTAATTCTGAAAGGGCTTCATTTCACTTTAATGTTTTAAACAATTGTGTTATGTAGGGAAGCAACAGGAGACCAATTACTAGTCACTCTCTTCCCAAAACAAGGGTCAGAGCAAGGAAAGTGTGGAGTGGAAGTGGCACGTGCAGTGAGGCAAATGGTGGCCCAGAGTGAGGTCAAAGCCTATGTTAGATGAGGATGGAATCTATAAAGGGGACTACAGTGTTGGAAAGACTGGGGTGATGAGGGCACACACTGGAGCAACCTAGAATGAGTCAGAGCCTCAGTATGAAGAGGTGGGGCCTATGGATCAGAGAGGTAACACAATGTAAATTTTATGACTTAGTTATATTGTAGTTACGTAGGAGAATGTCCTTGTTTGCAGGAAAACTGAAGATGATGGGGCATCAGGTCAGCAATTTAACTCAAATAATTCTGGGGGAAAAATGTTATTTATACATACCTCCATAATTTTGTGATTGTTTCAAAAACACTTTTTAAGTGTGCATGCAATTGGAAAAAAAAAACTCACACATCCCATTCTCCCATCCCAAGCAACGAGAAGTTTAAAGAACAATATCAGATTGGCAAGATACCAGCCGGGTTTGGTGGCTTAGCCTGTAATCCCACGCCTTTGGGAGGCTGAGGTGAGTGGATTGCCTGAGCCCACGGGTTCACAACCCGCCTGGGCAGGCGAGACCTCATCTCTACAATAAATTAAAAAAAAAAAAAAAAAAATTAGCCAGGGGTGGTAGCGCACACCTGTAATTCCGGCTACTCGGAAGGCTGAGGCGGAAGGCTGAGGCGGAAGGATCGCCAGAGCCCAGCAGGTCGAGGCTGCGGTGGCTGGTAGCAGCCACTGCACTCCAGTCTGGGCGAGAGAGTAAGACTCCAACTCAAAAAAAAAAAAAAAAAAAGATTGGCAAGATACTTTACAGACTCTTTGGAACTTCATGATATGTCACCTTACTGATCTAGTCAAGATTTTTGTTGTTACTGTTTTTAAGTTTGTTTGGACTTAGACTTTTTGTTGTTGTTGTTACTTAACAATATTAATTGACTGGGACCCTAAGGGGGTTAAAGGAATTTTAATTTATGTTTAATCTGTGTTAGAACTGAGAGAAGAGTAAGCTAATTTAACATACTGGGATATGAACAAAGACAGAATAATAACTCCAGAGCCTGTATTCTTTTTAAAAAATTTTTTGCCTCATAGCCTTTTAGACAACAGAGACTGCATTCTTTTTTTTTTTTGAGTTGGAGTCTCACTTGTTGCCCAGACTGGAGTGCAGTGGCAAGCTCATAGTCATCACAGCCTTGACCTGCTGAGCTCAGGCGATCCTTCCACTTCGATCTCCCAAAGTGCTGGGATTACAGCTTGAGCCACCATGCCCAGTCCAAGACTGCATTTTTAACCACTATAATACACTGCCTCAAAAATAATTCATGGCAAGGTGCGGTGGTTCATGCCTGTATCTCAGCACTTTGGCATTACACTCCCTTCCATGAATGATTTCTTTCTGGTCCAAGAGTTTGAGACCAGCCTAGGCAAAATAGCAAGA
Organism: Carlito syrichta; assembly: GCF_000164805.1. NCBI lineage: Eukaryota > Metazoa > Chordata > Mammalia > Primates > Tarsiidae > Carlito > Carlito syrichta. The sequence continues at coordinate 104,277 of NW_007246432.1, forward strand.
TGTCATTTCGCCAGGCGCGGAAGCTCAAGTCTGGAAACCCAGCACTTTGGGAGGCTGAGGAGAAAGGATTGCCTGAGCTCAGGGGTTAGAGACCAGTCTGGGCAACTTGGTAAGACCTCATCTCTACAATAAATCAAAAACTAAGCCAGATGTGGTAACACACACCTGTAGTTCCAGCTACTTGGAAGTCTGAGGAGGAAGGATCATCTGAGTCCAGCAGGTTGAGGATACAGTGGCCGTGAGCGTGCCACTGCACTCTAGCCTGGGCGACAGAGTGAGAATCCCATTTAAAAAAAAAAAAAAGATGGGAGGCTGAGGTGAGTGAACTGCCCAAGCCTGCAGATTCAAGACCCGCCCAGGCAACTTGGCAAGACCTCATCTCTACAATAAATTAAAAAATTAGTCGGGCTTGGTAGCACGCGCCTGTAGTTCTAGCTACTTGGAAGGCTGAGGCGGAAGGATTGCCAGAGCCCAGCAGGTCGAGGCTGCGGTGGCCAGAAGTGTGCCACTGTACTCCAGTCTGGGCAACAGAGTGAGACTCCAACTCAAAAAAAAAAGATGTCATTTCTACCAAAAAAAATTTACCAGGCGTGGTGGTGTGCACTTAAAGTCCCAGCTACTTGGAAGGCTGAGATGGAAGGATCTCCTGAGCCCAGGTGGTTGAGGCTGTGATGAGTTATGATCATGTCACTGCACTCTAGCCTAGGTGATAGAGTGAAACTCAGACTCAAAAATAAAAAGAATTCAGAGTCCATATCTAAATTTTGTAGAGTATGACTCTAACACTAACTATAACTCTAACACTAACATTAGAGGAATCAGTGAGTAGTCAGAAGGATGTCATTCATGGAAGAAGCTAGGATGAGCATGGTCTGGATCCATTCATCCAAACGAAACCAAGGAACATTTCTTATTTGGTTTTGTGTTCCCAGAGCCTGGTATACTACAGGTACTCAGTTTTGTTTGTTTGTTTATTTTAAAGATATGGGATACGATTCAAGATTAGGTATACAAGTGGTCATCATACAGGTAAAGTTTGGTCCTCCCTTTGGTCTCCACTTTGCCTAGCTTGAGATCAGGTACCCTTATTGATGTGGTGTGTTCCCCTTGTTTGTTTTTTTGAATAAGTGACTTGAACCTCACTATGTGCCAAACACAGGTAGAGGAAAAAAAGGGGAATACATACTGGTCTAAAGGATTCAAGAGAAGGAACTAGGTCCCCTGTAATATGCTGGACAGGTCAACAGATGAGAGGCTTTCAAATGCCAAACTGGTGACCTAATCTTTTTCCCTCCCACCAAATTTCTAGAGGGACCATGTTAGATAGATGCTTCTTCCTTTTGAACTTGTCAGGGACCTGTTGAGAAAATGGACAGGGCTGGAAGTAAAGGCTCACACCTGTAATCTCAGCACTCTGGAGGCTGAGAAGGATCACTTGAGCCCAGTACGTTAAGACCAGCCTGGGCAACATACTGAGAACCTATCTCCATAAAAAAATTAAACAATTGGCTGGGCATGATGGCACTCTGCTATAGTCCTAGCTACTTGGGAGGCTGAGGCAGGAGGATTTCTTAAGCCCAGAAGTTTGAGACTGCAGTGAGTCACAATCATGTCACTGCACACCAACCTGGGTGATACAGAGATCCTGTTCCTTTAAAAAAAAAAAAAAAAAAATTCCAGCACTTTGGGAGGCCAAGGTGAGAGGATTGCCTGAGTCCACAGGTTCAAGACCAGCCTAGGCAACACGATGAGACCTTGTCTCTACAATAACATAAAATTAGCCAGGCGTGGTAGTACACACACCTGAAGTTCCAGCTACTTGGAATGCTGAGGTGGAAGGATCACCAGAGCCCAGGAGGTCGATGCTGGGGTGGCCATGAGTATGCCACTGCACTCCAGCCTGGTTGACAGAGTGAGACTCCAACTCAAAAAAAAAAAAAAAAAAAAGAAAATGACACCTGTGCCTTAAGCAACAGTTTTCTCATTTGCAAAATGGGAATAATAATATCCATCTCTTCATGCCCTAACTCAAATTACGGAGATTGAAATCAAATCGTATTTATGGACATTTTTTCCCTCCCTTTCTGGATTGTGAAATTCATGCAAGCATGTCCCTGTTTTGCACATCATCATATCCTTCCTTCCCAAATCTACAGTGCACTCACAGAGCATCAATTCTGTAGTGAAAAAGAGAAGACAGACTGGACACATGGCCCATGCCTATAATTCCAACACTTTGAGAGGCCAAGGTGGGAGGACTGCTTGAGCCCAGGAGTTCTAGACCAGCTTAATCTACATAGCAAGACCTCATCTCTACAAAAAAAAAAAAAAATTAGTCATCTGATCTCAAACCAGGTGAAGTGGGAACCAAAATGAGGCCCAAACTTTACCTGCACAATCATCATTTGTATACCCAACCTTGAATTGTACCCTACATCTTTAAAAAAAAAAATTAGGCCGGGCTCAGTGGCTCAGCCTGTAATCCCAGCACTTTGGGAGGCCGAGGCGAGTGGATTGCCTGAGCCTGTGGGTTCAAGACCCACCTGGGCAAGTTGGCAAGACCTTGTCTCTATAATAAATCAAATAAAAACTAGCCGGACGTGGTAGTGCACACCTATAGTTCTGGCTACTTGGAAGGCTGAGGCAGAAGGATCGCTGGAGCCCAGCAGGTCGAGGCTGTAGTGGCCAGGAGCGTGCCACTGCACTCCACTCTGGGAGACAGAGTGAGACTCCAACTCAAAAAAAAAAAAATTAGTCAAGCTTGGTGGCGTGTGCATCCTAACTACTTGGGAGGCTGAGGCAGAAGGATCACCTGAGCCCAGCAGACTGAGGCTGTGATGAGCCATGATTGTGCCACTGCACTCTAGTCTGGGCCATAGAGTGAGACTCCAACTCACAACAAGGCGGGGGGCAAAATATGCAAATGAGAAAGGTAGTTTCAAATAGTGATAAGTGCTGTGAAGGAATACAGTGTAAAGCACATGGAAATTTACAACTATCTACTAAAATACTGAAGTATTTAACTTTACCCTATATAAACTATTAATTTACCGATTGAATTCAACATTTACCGATTTTATATGCAAAGTTCTGCACTAGGTACTTTATAAGCCTACTTTCTTTCTTATTCTTTTCTTTTTTTTGACTCTGAGTCTCACCCTGTTGCCCAGACTGGAGTATAGTCATACAATCATGGCTACTGCAGCCTCAACCTTCTAGGTTCAGGTGATTCTTCCACCTCAGCCTTCCAAGGAGCTGAACTACAAGTGTGCACCACCACACTCACCTAATTTTTTTTATTTATTGTAGAGACAAGGTCTCACCAAATTGCCCAGGCTGGTCTTGAACCCTTAGGCTCAGGCAATCCTCTTACCTCTGCCTCCCAAAGTGCTGGAATTCTCCTTCTCTTCAAAATCCTATCTTGAAAAATACTGTCTAGATTCACTGCCTCCATTTCCTTGCCTGATTCCTTGCCTCATCTCTGGTTTTTGGTACAATCACACCAACAAAATAACCCTTGTTAAGGTTACCATGACCTCCATGATAGAGCCAACAGATATTTTTCAATTCTCATGTTATTTAAATTCTAGGAGTTTCTATCATAAACCATTCTTTCACTTTTGAAACATTCTTCCAATCTTCCTCTCTAGCTTTCCTTCTGTTTCTCCTATAGCTTCATCCCCTGTTCTTCACATTAAATGTTAGAACTAGTCAAGGTTCTGACTGAGATGAACTTATGTACAACCTATGGCTCAATTATCACATATATTCCCCAATTTATGGTCCCAACACAAATCTCTCTTTCAAGCGCCAAAGTTATTTTTCAAACTGCCTCCTGGATCTCATGAATGCCACCCCCCCCACTAAAAAAAAACAAAAAACTCGGTCTCTAGTCATCTTCTGGTGTACCCTATCTCAGTGAATGGTAACACCATCTATTCAACTACCTAAGCCAGAAACCTGGGAATTATCTTTGAGTTCTCTCTCTTTACTCCTCTCTCTTTATTCAATCCCTCACCAAGTCCTACCCATTTTATGGTATATCTATCTCTAAAACCTGTCCCATTATCTGCAGTTCCACCAATAGGTGAGTCCTTGTTGACATCTCTGACCAGGATTACTGCATTCCCTCCTAAATGGTCTATATACATCCACTAGGGCACCCCTCACCTCAATCTGTTCACACCACTGAACCTGAGGGATCAAGTCCTCTCCTCCACAACACCGCACGGGGGGAAGGGCGCTCAATGATACACCATTTGCTTTAAAGTAGAAGCGGCAAAATCCCACAAGCTCTGACCGCCATCACATCCAGCTTCATCTTGGGCCATACTCCCCTTCATTCTCTTTGTCCCTGCCACATTAGCTCTTTGCGCTTTTAGTCACTTTCCTCCCAACGGCCCAAGGCCTCAGAACATGTTGCCCGTGTGAAGCGCTCTGCCTTCTCCTCCCCACCTGATGGATTAGAACCCTTTCTTTGGCTATCCGCTCAGGCACCTCTTCCTCAGAAAAGCCTTCCTGCCTATTTCAGGCACCCTTAGCATGAGGTATCTCTTCCAGTTAGCACTTCCCATTTATTAGTGAAATCACTGTTCGGCAGGTTCTCCCCACCAAGCTCAAGCTTCCTGAGATCGGGGACCGTGTTTGGTAGCGGGTGCCATTGTGTTTGGTTCACAATGGCTCCCCAGCGCTCTGCACAGTAAACATTAATTGCACGACTGAGGAAATAGCAGGTTCATTGGTATGAGTCTCAAATTTCTCAAACACACCGCGCCCTGGAAGAGGAGTCGGACATTTCCCTCAGCACCGTCTCTCTCAGGAGCACAGGGTGGGTCCTAATAAAAGACTGCAGCGTCAGTGGCAGAAACAAGTCAGTCTCCGCGGTCAAAGGGGGCACCGGTGGAGGCCGGGAGACACAGGCCTTTCTCCCTGGGAACGGCCGGCAATCAATTGGACACACCAAGCGCCGGTTGAAGGGAGGCGACGAGGGCCGCGGGCAGCCGCGGGGACTGGGTCTTGCCGCCAGAGACCCCAAAGCTCTGTTCCTGCCGGAAAGGGAACTCAGACTACCACTTACAAGAGGTGGGGACTCAGGGCCCGCCCCCCGCCCCTTGCTATCAGCACTTTCGGCTGAGAAGGGCAGGCTACGCTGCTCAACCGAGGCGCCGCCTCAAGATTCGGGCAATTACCCACCCCTGCTCCTCCTCATACTCACGCGGCGTCGGCTCCCGCTGTCCCAGTTGCGGTATTGCGCGAAACGCCAAACCAAGTCAGTGCGTTTTCACCCACAAGACCCAGCGCGCCTAGGAGGGACGCCACCTCCAGTCACCAATCCTGGAATCGCACTCTCGTGGCGTCAGAAAGATCTGCCCAATAACAAGAGACTATCTAGAGGGCTGGGCGGAGGGAAATATTGAAAGCCGATTGGTCTTGCCAAGCCGGAAGTTATAGAGGAAGAACTACGTTGGAACCAATTGCGTGTCGCCTGAGGGAGTTGGCGCGGTCAGTGGTGGCGCTGAAGAGACCGGCTGCCGCCATGATAGAACAGCCGAAGCGTAAGGCCCCAGAGTTGCCGCTTGTCCCAGTCAAGCGACAGCGACATGAGTTGCTGTTGGGAGCAGCGGGGTCGGGTCCCGGAGCCGGGCAGCAGCAGGCGACGCCAGGAGCTTTGCTGCAAGCGGTAAGTGAAAAGGCAAGCGGCCTTCGGTCCTCAGCTCATCTTCCTCTCCCTTCAGAACGCTGCTTTGGGTGGCACTGGTCCTTCCCTCTTTGCGAGAGCGGAAAGAGAATCTTACTTGGAGTTAAAGCAGATAAACACAAAAGCGCCCGATATTCTGCCGGTGCGCCGTAAGTGTTCTCCGTTTGACGCCCGCTTGCAGCCTCTCTACTGCCCGTGAGGTAGCATTAGAATTAGAGTTAAGAGCTTTGGGCTCAAAACCGAGACCAGGCTTTCGCATCCTCAGTTCTCCATGGATCCAGCATAGAACGAACATTCAGAAAATTTGTAAAGTGAATGAATGGGTGAGGAAAGAAAGAAGGGAAATGAATGGTATTGTCTCACTTTGGGCAAGTTGCTTTTCCCTTTATTTAACAACTGACTAATAGCTAATATTTGTTAAATCTCGTACACGAAGTTTACGTTAATCTTGGTGACACCGAAGAGTTAGAAACTGTTATTCAATTTTGCCGATGAGCAAACCAACTCTTGTCAAGTAAGTGATAGAAACAGATTTTGAACTGAAAACCATGGTCTTGGCCGGGCTCGGTGGCTCAGCCTGCAATTCCAGCACTTTGGGAGGCCGAGGTGAGAGGATTGCCTGAGCCTGTGGGTTCGAGACCCGCCTGGGCAACTTGGCGAAACCTCATCTCT
>NW_007246432.1:110969-111202 GCF_000164805.1 Carlito syrichta
AAAAAAAAAAAAAAAAAAAAAGCCATGGTCTTAACTATATTTTGATTAGATAGTGATCATATGTTTCCTGTTGTTCTGTTTAGACCCCAATAAGGAAATATATGTCCTCTCCCTCAGCTCCTCAACAAATCCTGTTGGCACCGTCCTCAAAATATGTCCCGAGCCGGGCTCGGTGGCTCAGCCTGTAATCCCGCGCCTCTGGGAGGCTGAGGTGAGTGGATTGCCTGAGCCCG
>NW_007246432.1:111245-114119 GCF_000164805.1 Carlito syrichta
GAAGGCTGAGGTGGAAGGATCCCCGGAGCCCAGCAGGTCAAGGCTGCAGTGGCCGGGAGTGGCCACTACACTCCAATCTGGGCGACAGAGTGACACTCGAACTCAAAAAAAAATATGTCCAGAATTGCTACCGCTTCTACCATGTCCATCACTGTCTCATGGTCTAAACCAGTATTATCTCATCTGGCATTGTAATAGGGAGCTAACTGGTTTTATTGTTTCTGCTCTGTAGCAAAGTCTGTTAACAGCCCAACACCCACAGGAATCCTTCTAAACATCAGAGCATGTTACCCTCTGATGAAAACTTTTGGGGGGCTTTCCACTTCATCCAATGTCAAGACTAAAATTCTTTTAATCGTTTGCTATCTTTCCCTTTATCTCCCTGACCAGTCTCCCACTGCTCACCTGGCTCCAGGCACACCATCTTCCATGCTCCTTCCTCAGGGCCTTTGCGTTTGTTGCTCCTTCACCTGGATTACCCTTCTTCCTCATGTTTACATGGTTTATACATTTGGCTCCTTCTTACCTTTGCTCAAATACTACTTTTTTAGTTAGGGCTTTTCTGACCACTCTTTTAAATTGCAATGGCTAATACTCTGGAACCCAAATTCCTACTTTGCTTTTCTCTATAGCATATAGCACCATCTATATTTTATTTTGCTTGTTTTTTCCCTTTCTGTTTCCCACTGAAACATGTGCTCCATTGTTTATTTTGTTTAGTATACTTGTTCTTCCTATTTGGCAAGTAAGTGTATCAGTCCAAATTTAGGTGAAGTACCCAAGTCTAGCCTTAGTGTCCAAGACCATAATCAAACTACTTTGCCCTGTGATCTGTACCATGTAGGGTTGTTGGTAAGGTCAGTTCAGTCATTCATTAAATGAGCAATCCAGCCGGGCTCAGTGGTTCAGCCTGTAATCCCATGCTTTGGGAGACTGAGGTGAGTGGATTTTCTGAGCCTGCGGGTTCAAGACCTGCCTGGGCAACTTGGCGAGACCTCATCTCTACAATAAATAAAAAATTAGCCGGGCGTGGTAGCGCGTGCCTATAGTTCCAGCTACTTGGAAGGCTGAGGCTGAAGAATTGCCGGAGGGAGCCCAGCAGGTCGAGGCTGCAGTGGCCCAGGTACACTCTAGTCTGGGCAACAGAGTAAGACTCTAACTCAAAAAAAAATAAAATAAAATAAATGAGCAATTCAGAGACTAGGAAGCCTGTTGAATTACACAGGCAGGGTTCCTGCACTCACAGAACATCAGTTTTGTAGTGAAAAAGACAAAATTGGGGTGGGCACACGGCCCACGCTTGTAATCCCAGTACTTTGAGAGGCCGAGGTGGGAGGACTGCTTGAGCCCAGGAATTCTAGACGAACTTAAGCAATGTAGCAAGACCTCATCTATACAAAAAAAAAAAAATTAGCCAAGCATGGTGGCATGCTCATCTGTAATCCCCCAGCTACTCAGGAGGCTGAGGCAGAAGGATCACCTGAGCCCAGGAGATTGAGGCTACAGTGAGCCATGATTGTGCTGCTGCACTCCATGACTGAGACTGAAGAGAGGGAGGTGCAAAGTATGCAAACAAATAGATGAGAAAGGTAGTTTTAAATAGTGGTAAGTGCTGTGAAAGAATACAGTAGAGTTACTGGAATATAGGAGCTATGTGGAATGCTACTTGAATTTGGTTAAGGAAAGACTTGTCTGAAGAGAAAAAAATTTTTATTTTTTTTTGAGTTGGAGTCTCAGGCTGGAGTGCAGTGGCACACTCACAGCCATCCCAGTGTCGACCTGCTGGGCTCCAGCAATCCTTACGCCTCAGCCTTCCAAGTAGCTGGAACTACAGGCGTGTGCCACCACGCCCAGCTAATTTTTGATTTATTGTAGAGATGAGGTCTCACCAAGTTGCCCAGGCTGGTCTTGAACCCCGTGGGCTTAGGCAGTCCACTCATCTCAGCCTCCCAAAGTGATGGGATTACATGCTGAACCACCGAGCCTAGCCGAAAAACTTTTTTGAAGGAACCAAATCTAAGAGGAAAGGTTTCCTGTCGGAGGCAACTGCAGGTATAAAGATCCTGAGGCAGAATTGCATTCGATGTATTTGGCCATTAGAAGTTGACTATGAGACAAAAGCAGAATGAGGAAGGAAGAGAGTCAGTATGACAGGCAGATACTAGGAAGCTCAAACAAGCATCAGTTGGAGGCATAAGTTTTATGAGGAGAGCCGCCATTCTCTAAGTAAGGTGAAATTCACTGTCATTGTTTTCCTGGTCTTTTCCTTCCACTTGTCATCCCCCAATTTTGCAGCTTCTTTTGCCTGGGTACAGTAGCTACCTTGTGCTTTTCTTTTGTGTAGGGACCTCCACGGTGTTCCTCCCTTCAAGCCCCAATCATGCTGCTCTCAGGACATGAAGGGGAAGTATACTGCTGCAAGTTTCACCCCAATGGATCCACCTTAGCATCTGCAGGATTTGACCGACTAATATGTAAGACATAGTTTTTTGAATCTGGGAGTGATTGTTCTGTGCCAGATAGTGATTATTTATTAAAATCCTGGGTACCATAAAAGGTATCGGTGTAAGCTGACAACATAATGGACTATATGGCTAACATGCTAAAATTGGGGCATCAAAATGCTGAATGAGCCAGGCTCAGTGGCTCAGCCTGTAATCCCGAGTCTTTGGGAGACTGAGGTGAGTGGATTGCCTTAGCCCGCGGGTTCGAGACCCGCCTAGGCAACTTGGCAAGACCTCATCTCTACAATAAATCCAAAAAAAAAATTAACTGGACGCGGTAGTGTGCGCCTGTACTTCCAGCTACTTGGAAGGCTGAGGCGGAAAGATTGCCAGAGCCCAGCAGATTGAGGCTGCAGGGGCCGGGAGCGGC
>NW_007246432.1:114568-116745 GCF_000164805.1 Carlito syrichta
CGCAGGCTCAGGCAATCCACTCACCTCAGCCTCCCAAAGGTGCGGGATTACAGGCTGAGCCACAGAGCCCGGCCGAGATAACTTTCTTTTCCCGGTGATACAAAGTCCCTTTAATTTGTACCAGAATCCTAGCATACGGGAAGGAAGAAGGGGATCTAAAAATGGCAATTCTCTTAAGTAATCCACCTGTACATCATTAGAATCTGCCATTGATTCAACTGCTAGTTGGTGTTGATACCCATTTTTTAGAAATAAATAGAAAAAATCATTTGGGGGACATCATGAGATAATGCCAGAGAGTAACTAACAAGCATCTGACTTTACGCCTTCTGACTACATCTGCTGGATTATGAAATGAAATGAGTTCTTAGGCTCTCTTCTGCTAACTCTGTTCCTCAAGGTAGATGATGTCAGTTTTTACTGGCCATTTTGATTTAAATGTTCTAGTTCTCAGTGGTCTTTAAACTTACTAGTGGCCAGCCGGACGTGGTGGCTTATGCCTTTAATCCTATCACTTTAGGAGGCTGAGGTAGGAGAAATTGTCTGAACCCAGGGGTTACAGACCAGCCTGGGCAGCATGGCGAGACCTCGTTTCTACATAAATCAAAAATCTCAGCCAGGCATGGTGGTGCACATCTGTAGTTCCCGTTACTTGGAAGCCTGAAGCAAAAGGATCGCCTGAACCCAGCAGGTCAAGGCTTCAGTGGCCGTGAGTGTGCCACTGCATTCCAGCCAGGGCTGCAGAGTAAGACTCCAACTCAAAAAAAAAAAAATTTAGTAGTTGCCAACCATCTGGAAGGCAAAGAGGTCTTCACAGAACATATATAAATAGTGATGTGCTTAAACTACAGTTTATTTATTTATTTTTTTTGGTTTTTTTGAGTTGGCGGCCACTGCATTCCAATCTGGGTGACAGAGTGAGATTCCAACTCCAAAAAAAAAAAGAAAAGAAAAATAGCTTATCTGTATGTACCTCTTATGTGTATGAGTGATTCTTTCATACTTCACTCTGCTAGACCAAGCTTCCTGAAGACAGGAACTGTATCCACTCATTTACCCCAGCACCTGGCATATAGTAGGTACTTAGTACATGTAGAATGAATAAATGTAGTATTAAGTCATTGCCATCTGACTTTCCAGTTTGGACTTCCTAGGTCTTTCATAAGGGCTGTCATTTTATAGTATGTTTTCAGATTGGCATAGATAAGTAGTAGTGGGTGCCAACTTTTTTAAATTACAGGAGGATAAGTTAAGATTTTTAAAAATTATATCTTAATTTTTTTAACCTAAAAATTGTAAAAATATTGCCATTTTTATTTTCATGTCAGGAAAATTGGTACACTTAGTACAACCAGTAGTGTCCGAGGAGTATAATTTGAGAATAGTTTTTTGGTAAATTGTTATGTACTCTTTCCACAGCCAGTAATGAGTTTTCTTTTGCCTAGTAATACTCACAGAACTCCTGTTTCCCCAACAGTGTTGTGGAATGTCTACGGTGACTGTGATAACTATGCTACATTGAAGGGACACAGTGGAGCAGTGATGGAACTACATTATAACACAGATGGCAGGTGAGTATTCTGCATAGTGAAATGACCACTGCTTTTCATACTAATTCTTCTTAGCATCCTTTTACCTTTCATCCTTGAATTTTCTCTCTCAGGAGACCCTGCTATCAAAAACTACTACATTTTGGATAGCTACTTAATTATCCTTATCACTGTTACCTCAAGTGAGGTGTTTATTGTCTATCTATACAAATATATCATCTCTGTCATCTTACATTTCAAGAGTCCAGACTTGAGTTGGAGTCTCACTCTGTCACCCAGGCTAGAGTGCAGTGGCACACTTACAGCCACTGCAGCCTCAACCTGCTGGGCTCAGGTAGTCCTTCCACCTCAGCCTTCCAAGTAGCCAGAACTACACACGTGTGCTACGATTGATTTATTGTAGAGACAAGTTCTTGCCAAGTTGCTCAGGCTGATCTCAAACCTGTGGGCTCATGCATTCTACTCACCTTGGCCTCCCAAAGTGCTACAATTACAGGCTGAGCCACTGTACCTAACATTTTTTTTTTTTGAGTTGGAGTCTCACTCTGTCGCCCAGACTGGAGTGCAGTGGCCACTCCCAGCCACCGCAGCCTCGACCTGCTGGGCTCCGGCGATCCTTCTGCCTCA
>NW_007246432.1:117407-118093 GCF_000164805.1 Carlito syrichta
CAACCTTTAGTAGGAATGAGAGACTCGCACTAAAAAAAAAAAAGAGAGATAGACAAAGCCTCACTATGTTGCCCAGGCAGATCTCAAATTCTTGGGCTCAAGCAATTCTGCCTTGACTTCCCAAAGTGCTAGGATTACAGATGTGAGCCACCATGCTTGGCCCCAGACATATTTTTTTAAAACATAAAGTAAAATGTAATTTTTACTAGAAATTAGCTATTTTACGCTGGGTGTGGTGGCTCATGCCGTAATCCCAGTACTTTGGGAGGATTGCTTGAGCTAAGGTGTTCGAGATCAGCCTGGACAATATAACATAGCAAAACCTTGTCTCTACCAAAAAGTAAAAAACTAATAATAAAAAGACAAAAGAAATTTGCTATTTTAATTATGAAAGTAATAAAATGTTTATTTTGAGAAACCCCCCAAAAAACCAGAAAGATGACAGAATAGTCTACATTCCTACCACTCCAAAGATAATCACTGTAGGCTGGCTCAGTGGCTCAGCCTGTAATCCTAGCACTTTGGGAGGCCTAGGCAAGTGGATTGCCTGAGCCCGCAGGTTCGAGAACAACCCAGGCAACTTGGCGAGAACTCAGCTCTACAATAAATCAAAAATTAGCTGAGCGTGGTAGCGCATGCCTATAGTTTCAGCTACTTGGAAGGCTGAGGCAGAAGGATGGTCGGAT
>NW_007246432.1:118113-128569 GCF_000164805.1 Carlito syrichta
TGCGGGTCTTGAACCCGCAGGCTCAGGCAATCCACTCACCTCAGCCTCCCAAAGGTGTGGGATTACAGGCTGAGCCACCGAACCTGGCTTATACATTTTTTTAATGCCTTTGGTGGGGGTCTAAGTGTCATTCTGTCACCCAGGCTGGAATTCTGTGGCATAATCATGACTTTCTGTAGCCACGGGCTCCTAGGCCCAGGTGCCTTCCAACTCAGCCTCCCAAGTAGCTGGGATTACAGATATATATCACCACGGTGGGCTAATTTTTCAACATTTTTTGTAGAGACTGTCTCAATATGTTGCCCAGGCTGGCCTCAAACTCCTGGACTCAAGTGATCCTCCTGACTTGATCCCCCCAAAATGGTAGAATTAAAGGCGTGAGCAGATCAGGCGTGGTGGCTCACACTGTAATCCCAGTACTTGGGGAGGTGGAGGTGAGAGGATTGCCTAAGCCCAGGGGTTCAAGACCAGAATAGATCAAAAGATTAGCCGGGCTTGGTGGCGTGTGCCTGTAGTTCCAGCTACTTGGAAGGCTGAGGCAGGAGGATCACCTGAGCCTGGCAGGACGAGGCTGCAGTGGCTGGGAGAGTGCCACCACACTCCAGCCTGGGTAACAGATGGAGATTTCAACTCAAAAATAAAAATATAGGCCAACTCGGTGGCTCAGCCTATAATCCCAGCACTTTGGGAGGCCAAGGTGAGTGGATTGCCTGACCCCGCGGTTTCAAGACCCATCTGGACAACTTGACGAGACCTCCTCTGTACGATAAATAAAAAATTAACTGGGCGTGATAGTGCACGCCTGTAGTTCCGTCTACTTGGAAGGCTAAGGCAGAAAGATCGCCGGAGCCTAGCAGGTTGAGGCTACGGTGGCCGTGAGCATGCCACTGCACTCCAGCTTGGGCGACAGAGTGAGTCTCCAACTTAAAAATAATAATAATAAAATAAAAATAAATAGCCGGGCTCGGTGGCTCAGCCTGTAATCCCACGCCTTGGGAGGCTGAGGTGAGTGGATTGCCTGAGTCCGCGGGTTCAAGACCCACCTGGGCAACTTGGTGAGACCTCATCTCTACAATAAATCAAAAAATTAGCCGGGTGTGGTAGCGCGCGCCTGTAGTTCCAGCTACTTGGAAGGCTGAGGCGGAAGGACCACCGGAGCCCAGCAGGTCAAGGCTGCGGTGGCCGGGAGTGGCCAGTGCGCTCCAGTCTGGGTGATAGAATGAGACTCCAACTCAAAAATAAATAAAAAAAATAAAGACGAGCAATCGCACCTAACACTAACGCCAATCTCTACTCAAAACTTTAATTTTTACATATTTGTTAGAACTATAATTTTGCTGCTTTTTTTTCTCTTAGCGTCTTTTATATATTGTTATTTCTGACATCCAAACATTTGAATGATTGTATTATTTTAGACCACAAACAAATAATATAGAAATTAGGTTATATAAAATTTATTCCGGGCCGGGCTCGGTGGCTCAGCCTGTAATCCCAGCGCTTTGGGAGACCGAGGTGAGTGGATTGCCTAACCCTGCGGGTTTGAGACCTGCCTGGGCAACTTGGCAAGACCTCATCTCTACAATAAATAAAAAAATTAGCTGGGCATGGTAGTGCATGCCTGTAGTTCCAGCTACTTGGAAGGCTGAGGCGTAAGGATCGCCGGAGCCCAGCAGGCGAAGCTGTGTTGGCCGGGAGCAGCCACTGCACTCCAGTCTGCGCATCAGAATGAGACTTCAACTCAAAAAAAAAAAAAATTTATTCCATTGTTATTCCGGTAAACATTTATTGTTTAAATTTCTGACTTTGGCCAGTCACAGCGGCTTACACCTATAATTCTATCACTTTGGGAGGCCTAGGCAGAAGAATTGCTCAAGTCTAGGAGTTCAAGACCAGCCTAGGCAACATAGCCAGACCTCATCTCTACAAAAAATAAAATTAGCTGGGCATGGTGGCTTGTGCCTATAATTTCAGCTACTGGGAGGCTGAAGCAGAAGGATCACCTGAGCCCAGGAGGTTCAGGCTGGGTTGAGCTGTGATCCATGTCACTGTACTCCAACCTGGGTTACAGAGTAAAGCTCTGACTCAAAAAAGAAAATCTGTGACCTCTAAAATCTTAGTGTGCTTCATCAATTGTTACACAGTGTTGTATGCATTTTAAGTAAAACATTATAAAGCTTGGTACAGTGGCTACCCCAGTTACTTGGGAGACTGAGTTGGAAGGATTACTGGAGGCCAGGAGTTCACAATCAACCTGGGAAACATAGTGAGACCTTGTCTCTAAAAAAGAAAAGAGAAAGGAAAACAATAATAAAATCAGTCATAACATAGGCAAAAGAAAAGGTTTGGTTTTTAGAGAAAGGGTTGGAATTTCTTAGCTCTCGGGTCCAGAATTGCCAGTCTTTCTTAGCTTTATAGCAGCAGGGAGCTGTCATACATAAAATAACTATCACAAAGGAAGAAAAGATGGAGAAAACCACTGTGTTGGATGCATGTCATGGGGACTCACAGAAGAAGAATTTTTAAGAACTTTATACAGTAAGCCTTATAACTGGGCCTAAAGCATGAGTAGGGTTTTGGTAGGTAGGATGAGACATTCCATCATCATGGGGCAAACTGGTAGAGTACGACAGGTCAGTGATTTCGAAGAATTTGGCACATTTTGGCAAGTGGTGAGGATGGGTTGTTATTATTTGTCTTCACTTTTTTGTTCTTCCTCTTACTTTCTAGTATGCTATTCTCGGCTTCCACGGATAAAACTGTGGCTGTGTGGGATAGTGAAACAGGCGAGAGGGTTAAAAGGCTAAAGGGACATACTTCCTTTGTGAATTCCTGTTATCCAGCCAGGAGGGGCCCCCAGCTTGTCTGCACTGGCAGTGACGATGGTACAGTTAAGGTGAGTATTGTCTGTGTTACAGTTTCTAAGGTGACATAATGTGAAGCTTAACTTGCCTTTCCACCTCTGCTGTCTTCTCCTGCACAACTTGATTTTAGTAGTCATTTCCCAAAACAGACACTCGACACTTGAAATCGTTCCCCATTTAAAATAAGCAATGTTTTAATTGCCCTATAGAATAATATTAGAACCATAGAATAGTTTTTTGTTTTGTTTTGTTTTGAGTCGCATCTCACTCACCCAGGCTGGAGTGCAGTAGTATGCTCACGGCCTCTGCAGCTTCGACCTACTGGACTCAGTCAGTCCTTCCACCTCAGCCTTCCAAGTACCTGGAACCACAGGCATGTGCCACGCCTGGCTAATTTTTTGATTTTTATTGTAGAGATGAGATCTCACCATGTTACTCAGGCTGGTCTAGAACCTGTGAGCTCAGGCAATCCTCTCATCTCCATCTCCCAAAGTACTGGTATTACAGCTGTGAGCCACTGCGCCTGACATAATAAATTGTCACTTGAAATAAAGTAGGCCGGGCTCGGTGGCTCAGCCTGTAATCCCAGCATTTTGGGAGGCCGAGGCAAGTGGATTGTCTGAGCCCAGGGGTCCGAGACCCACTCAGGCAACTTGGCGAGACCTCGTCTCTACAATATATCAAAAATCAGCTGGGCATGGTAGCGTGTACCTGTAGTTCTGGCTACTTGAAAGGCTGAGGTGGAAGGATCACTGGAGCCCAGCAGGTCGAGGTTGCAGTGGCCGGGAGCATGCCACTGCACGCCAGTCTGGAGGACATAGTGGGACTCCAACACAGAAATAAAATAAAATAGACCGTGTAGGTTTGATTCTTGGCTCAGATGTTAATTGTGTAATGTAGTAAGTTCACTTTTCTGAGCTTCAGTTTCCTAATTTTTATTTATTTATTTATTTATTTATTTATAGTTGGAGTCTCACTCTCGCCCAGACTGGAGTGCAGGCTCGACCTGCTGGGGCTCCGGCGATCCTTCCGCCTCAGCCTTCCAAGTAGCTGGAATTACAGGCATGTGCTACCACGCCCGGCTAATTTTTTGATTTATTGTAGAGATGAGGTCTCGCCAAGTTTCCCAGGCGGGTCTCAAACCCACGGGCTCAGGCAGTACACTAACCTCAGCCTCCCAAGGCACAGGATTACAGGCTGAGCCACCGAGCCCGGCTCAGTTTCTTAATTTTTAGAACACAATGACAGTTATATGCACATCTTATGAGGTTATTGTAATTATCCCACCAACAGGGAGATAGTAAAAAGCAAAAGGCTATTGTGAGATTACAGACAATATGTAAAAAGCTCAGTAAATAAACTGTTTAACAGTAGCACCGGATGCTACAAAATCACCTGGAGAATCTGTTAAAAATATCTGAAGATTCTGGTTCAGTGGGTCTGAAATGGGAATCAGAATTTTTGACTTTTCATCTAGTGACTTTGGGAGCCCTCATCCAGCATCCATTTTATTTTTTATTTTGTTTAAATTATTTATTTATTATAGAGTTGTATCTTCGTTTTCAAAATTAGGGAAATGAGACCTAGAAATAGTAACTTACCTGAGAGGCACACAAGGGCACACTGTATCATAATCCCAAGTATTTTTTTGTTTCTTTGGCCCTGATTTTGGACTCTCTTGTATTTTAATAATAGGAAAGAACTTCAAAGGGGTACGTCTAAGAATCTTCTCTTAAAAGTGGTAATACAGCTTTGAGATATTTTTCTACTGAATAATTTTTTTGCCTAATCTCTTGGTGGCGCCCCTTGATGCTTGATTGAGAAGAGAGTGTGTGGCTTAGCACTCGACTATCTAGCTGTAGTTGAAGAGTCTTAGCAGTAACTGATTTGCTGATTGACAGTTTAAAAGATAGTAGAAGGTGAAAATGCTCTAATGAATTTTGTTAACAAACATTATTGAGGGCTTGCTATAATTAAAATCTAGGAATTCCTATTTATTTCTATCTTTCCTTTTATCATTTCTCTCTCTCATTCTGTTCTTTTATGTGTCTGTTCTCATATTTATCTTTTTGTCTCTCCTTAGCTTTTTCTAGTAGTAGAAAAAGAGTATATCTGTCCTTTCTATCGTCTTACTTTTTTTGCTTCTTTTCTCCTTTAATTAAACATAAATTGGCATAGATTTGGCATGATTATTTTAACTTATTACTCAAGGCTTTTTTTTATTTGTTTTTTTTTTGAGTCAGAATCTCACTCTGTCGCCCAGGCTAGAGTGCAGTGGCATGCTCACAGCCACCCCAGCATCGACCTGCTGGGCTTAGGCAGTCCTTCTGCCTCAGCCTTCCAAGTAGCCGGAACTACAGGCGTGTGCTACCATGCCCAGTTAATTTTTTATTTATTGTAGAAATGAGGTCTTGCCAAGTTGCCCAGACTGGTCTCAACCCCACGAGCTCAGGCAATCCTCCCACCTCAGCCTCCCAAAGTGCTGGGGTTACAGTCTGAGCCGAGCCCAGCCAATATTTTTTTTTTTTTGAGTTGGAGTCTCACTGTGTCGCCTAGACTGGAGTGCAGGTGCATGCTCTTGGCCACCACAGCCTCTCGACATCATGACCCATTTGTTGGATACAATAAAGATGCAGATAACTTCTGTGATAGTCCAGAGATATATAAGTTGAATCTAATTATGAGGAAACATCAAACCTAAATTGAGGATCATAACTGTACTGTAATTTTCAGGAGTTTCAAGGTTATGAAAAGGAAAGTCTCGGCGGGGCACAGTGGCTCACGCCTGTAATCCTAGCTCTTTGCAAAGCAGAGGTGACAGGATTGCAAGAGACCTGCCTCAACAACTTATCTCTACAGCTCTTATCTCTACAGTTAATTCAAAAAGTTAGCTGGGTATGGTGGTGTACATTTGTAGTTCTAGCTTCTTAGAAGGCTAAGGCAGCAGGATTGCCTGAACTCAGCAGATTGAGGCTGTGGTGAGCCATGACTGTATCTCCAGCCTGAGTGACAGAGTGAGACTCCGACTCAAAAAAGTTACTAGAGCAACACATAAACAGATTCATAAACAGATACACGCATAGGGTCAGAGTATAAAATGTATTTCTTAGTGTGGGTTTTGATAAAAAGTTTGCTCAAAGAGGAAACTGACTTGATGAAGAGTACCAGGAAGTCAGTAGCAAAACGAGGACCAGAATTTAAAAGTCCTATTCCATTACATCGATGCTGTAGTAACTTAAAAATATTAAGGTTGGGCACGGTGGCTCAAGCCAGTAATCCCAGCACTTTGCGAGGCTGAGGCAAGATGATTGCCTGAGTCCAGGGGTTCGAGACCAGCCTGGGCAACTTGGTAGGACCGTGTCTCTACAATAAGTCAAAAAATTAGCCGGGCATGGCAGTGCATGCCTATAGATCCAGCTACTTGGAAGTCTGAGGCGGAGGGAAGGCTCGCCTGAGCCCAGCAGTTCAAGGCTGCAGTGGTTTGAGTTGAGGTCTCAATCTGGCATGTAGTGGTATAATCACCACCATACCTGGCTAATTTTTTTATTTTTTTCTTTGTAGAGATGAGATCTTACTATGTTGCCTGGGCTGGTCTCAAGCTCCTGGTGTCAAACAGTTCTGCCTCAGCCTCCTAAAGTCCTGGGACTACAGACATGAACCCCATGCCTGGCCCAATATCTTTTTTTCTATAATTTTTTATTTATTTATTTATTTTTTTGAGCTGGAGTCTCACTGTGTCGCCCAGACTGTAGTACAGTGGCATGCTCCCGGCCACCACAGCCTCGACCTGCTGTGCTCTGGCGATCCTTCCACCTCAGCCTTCCAAGTGGCCGGAACTACCAATGCTCGCTACCATGCCCGGCTAATTTTTGTGATTTATTGTAGAGACGAGTTCTCACCAAGTTGCCTTGGCTGGTCTCGAACCCATGAGCTCAGGCAATCATCTTGCCTCAGCCTCGCAAAGTGCTGGGATTACTGGCTTGAGCCACCGTGCCCAACCTTAATATTTTTAAGTTACTACAGCATCGATGTAATGGAATAGGACTTTTAAATTCTGGTCCTCGTTTTGCTACTGACTTCCTGGTACTCTTCATCAAGTCAGTTTCCTCTTTGAGCAAAAGTGCTGGCGTTACAGTCTGAGCCACTGAGCCTGGCCTATTTTATTTATTTTTATTTATTTTGAGTTGGAATCTTACTACATCGTGCAGGCTGGAGTATAGTGGCATGCTCACAGCCATCCCAGCGTCAATCTCCTGGGCTCCAGCGGCCTTCTTGCCTCTGCCTTCCAAGTAGTTGGAACTACAGGCATGTGTTACCACACGTGACCAGCGGGTTTTTTTTGGTTTTTTTTGTTTGTTTGTTTTTTGTAGAGACGAGGTCTCACCAAGTTGCCCGGATCAGTCTCAAACCCGCGGGCTCAGGCAATCCACTTGCCTCTGCTCCCAGAGTGCTGGGATTACAGGCTGAGCCACCGAGCCCAGCCAATATAATTTTTTAAATTGAAGTAAAATTTAGTTTAACAAAATTTACCCTTTTTAAAAGTGCACAATTCAGGGAATTTTATTACATTTACAATGTATATCAGCATCACCATGATCCAATACCAGAACATTTTGGTCACCCCAAAAGAAACTCCTAACCCATTAAGTAGTCACTCCTCTCTTCCTCCTTCCTTTCATTCCCTGGAAACTGCTAACCTGCTTTTTTTGTCTTTATGATTTGCCTGTCTGGATATTTCATATAAATAGAGTTATACAGTATGTGGCCTTTTACAATCGACTTCTTTCACTTAGCACAATATTTTTCAGGTCAATTCATGTTGTAGCATGTATCATTATTAGATTCCTTTTTTCTTTCTTTATGAGTCTCAGTCTCAACTCTGTTGCCCAGGCTGGAATGCAATAGCATACTCATGGCCACTGCAGCCTCGACTGCTGGGCTCAGGTGATCCTTCTGCCTCAGCCTTTCAAGTAGCTGGAACTATAGGCATACACCATACCCAGCTAATTTTTCTTTTCTTTTCTTTTCTTTTTTTTTTTTGATTTATTGTAGAGATGAGGTCTTGCCAAGTTGCCCGAGTGGGTCTTGGACCCACGGACCCAGGCAATTCACTCACTTCGGCCTCCCAAAGTGCAGGATTACAGGCTGAGCCACCGAGCCTGGTCATTTTTCTTGATTTATTATACAGATGAGGTCCACCAACTTGCCCAGGCTGGTTTTGAACACCTGGACTCAGACAGTCCTCGCCTCTGCCTCCCAAAGTGCTGGGATACAGGTGTGAGTCACCACGCCCAGCTACCTATTTATATTTCTATCTATAGTTTATGAGTATTGTAATTTTTCCATATCCTCACCAGCACTTCATGGTTTCTGTTTGTTTGTTTGTTTGTTTGTTTGCTTTAATGGCCATTCTGGTGGGAATAAAGTGGTTTCTAATTGTGGTATGTTTTTTGAGTCAAAATCTCACACTGTCACCCAGGCTGGAGCTCAGTGGCTTGCTTATGGCTACTGCAGCCTCAGTCTGCTGGGCTCACACGTTCTTTCTACCTCAGCCTTCCAAGTAGCTGGAATTACAGGCACATGCTACCACGCCCGGCTAATTTTTTGATTTATTGTAGAGACAAGATCTCGCCACATTGCCCAGGCTGGTCTCAAACCCATGGGCTCAGGCAGTCCTCTCGCCTCTGTCTCCCAAAGTACTGAGATTATGGACATGAGACACTGCACCTGGCCTAATTGCAGTTTTAACTTGCATTTCCCTAATGACTTATGTTGTTGAGAATCTTTTCATGTTCTTAGTGACCATTTTTATATCTTAGGCAAAATGTGTATTCAAGTTCATTGTCTACTTATTAATTGGGCTGTTTGTATTTTTGTTGTTGAATTAAGAATTCTTTATTCTGGGTAATAGACCTTTATTGGATACATGATTTACAAATAGTTTCTTCCACTCTGTCAGTTATTGTTTCGTTTTATTGACAGTATCCTTTCATATATAAAAGTTGTAAATTTTTGCGAAGTCTAATTTACCATTTGTTGCCTTTGTTGCTTGTGCTTTTGGTATCATATCTAGGAATTCATTGCCAAATTAAGGTCATAAAGACCCCTATGTTTTCTTCTAAAAATTTTTGTAATTTTGGCTCTTGATCCATGTTGATTTACTTTTTTCATATCATATAGATGCTTAACTTCATTTTTTTTGTAGTTGACTCGGCACCTTTTGTTGAAAAGACTATTTTTTTCTGTGTGTAGGCCAGACATTTTTCCTTCTTTAAATATCTCATAGTTTTTTGTTGAAAACTAGAAAAATATAATGTGGCAACTCTGAAAATTAGATATTCCTAAGAGTTTGTTGTTGTCATTTATTGTAGTTGCTTCTTTGTTTAGTGATTTTTTTGAACTAATTTTATAAAGTGTATTTTTTGTCCTATGTAACTAATGAATTCTTGCTCCATTAGTTTAGTGGTCAGCTAGAGATTGAGAGAGATTTTTTTAATCCTCTAGAAAGGAAAAAAAACCTTCCCCAGTCTTTGCAGATTGTCTCTTTGTGTAGTTGGAGCCTGTCTTCAACTCTCAGTCCTGCAGTTTATAACTGCCTTATTCTTCACTTCCTACTCATGCAAAACCTGAAAGTCAACCAGAGAACTTAGGGCCTTATCAGGTCTTTTCTAAGTAAGTGCTCAGCCCTGGATATATAAGTGGCCTTCTAGATTCCCAGGAATATGTCAGAACTTTTCTTTCTTTTTTTTTTTGAGTTGGAGTCTCACTCTGTCGCATAGACTGGAGTACAGTGGCCGCTCTTGGCCACCGCAGCCTCAACCTGCTGGGCTCTGGCATTCTTCCGCCTCAGCCTTCCAGTTAGCTGGAACTACAGATGTGCGCTACCACACCCGGCTAATTTTTTGATTTATTGTAGAGATGAGGTCTCACCAAGTTGCCCAGGCAGGTCTCGAACCTGCAGGCTCAGGCAATCCACTCACCTCAGCCCCCAAGGCGCGGGATTACAGACTGAGCCACCGAGCCCGACCTATCAGAACTTTTCAAAGCTCTTAGTCCCTAAATTGTCTCCTTCCCCAGCCTTTTTTTTACCAAACTCTTGGGTTTGTCTTTTTACCCCAACTATTGTTTCTTGCCCAGGCAGCAGAGGCTAATGCACTAGCCTTTAAGTATTTTAAGGAACATTCCAAGTTGGGCAAAATAAAAGCCTTTTGAGCTCATCCTCCAGGGAGCCACCTAGCAGGTAAAAGCAAACAACCACAGTTCTTTGAGAATGAGGAATAAAGCCCCTGTTTCCTCCAAGTACTGATAAACTATACTGGACATGTGGGCTGTTGTATTAAAAGCCCTTGCCAGTCAGGAGATGGAACCAGCATAAATTAAAACACTACAAAGTGCTCTTATGGGGGCTCGGGTGGATTTTGTTTTTTGTTTGTTTGTTTGTTTGTTTTTCTCATAAGGAGTTTGCCTGCTTGCTATAAACTGGGTTCAAGTGATTCTCCCACCTTGGCCTCCCAAAGTGCTGGGATTACAGGCATGAGACACTGTATCTGGGCTTCTCTATATATATATATATTTTTTTTTTTTTTTTTTTTTTT
>NW_007246432.1:128869-133014 GCF_000164805.1 Carlito syrichta
AAAAATTAGCCGGGCATGGTAGTACACACCTGTAGTTCCAGCTACTTGGAAGACTGAGGCAGAAGGATCACCTGAGCCCAGCAGTTCGACACTAGAGTGGCTGTGAGTGTACCACAGCACTTCATCCTGGGTGACAGAGTAAGACTCCAACTCAAAAAAAAAAAAAGAGAACAGGTTTGGTGGCTCAGCTTGTAATCCCAGGACTAGGAGACTGGGGCAAGAGGATTTCCTGAGCCCGCAGGTTTGAGACCAGCCTGGACAACTTGGCAAGACCTCGTCTCTACAATAAATCAAAATTAACTGGGCGTGGTAACATATGCCTGTAGTTCCAGCTTCTTTGAAAGCTGAGGCAGAAGGATCACCGGAGCCCAGCAGGTCAACACTGGGGTAGCTGTGAGTTGCACTCCAACCTGTGTGATGGAGTGAGACTCCAACTCAAAAAAAAAAAAAAGAAACAAAACTGAGCTGGGCTTGGTGGCTCAGCCTGTAATCCCACGCCTTTGGGAGGCTGAGGTAAGTGGATTGCCTGAGCCCGCGGGTTTGAGACCCACCTGGGCAGCGAGACCTCATCTCTACAATAAATCAAAAACTCAGCTGGGCATGATAGCGCATACCTGTAATTCCAGCTACTTGGAAGTCTGAGGCGGAAAGATCGCCGGAGCCCAGCAGGTCGAAGCTGCTGTCCAGACTCTAGTCTGGGCGACAGAGTGAGACTCCAACTCAAAAAAAAAAAAAGCACAAAAAAAAATCTGTGAACTAAGCAGGTGGAAGACTTCTACTATAAGGGTATGTTGATTAACAGTGTTTATTCAAACTTTAATAAAAGGAGTCTGAAGATATAACTGAAGTGATTTGTTTCACCAGTCTTAAATACCTTGACAAAATTGTAATCACTTTTTACTATGAGTGGCATGAGAATACCACGGGAAGTTTTGAAATGGGGTCTCAATTAGAGATGCATTTGTGGCCACAAAGTTCTTATACCCAGGGGTATACATGCAGTGACTTTTTAGAATGATGTTGATTATAGACTCTCTTGTTTCTCTGCTTTAGCTTTGGGACATTCGGAAGAAAGCAGCCATCCAAACATTTCAGAACACATACCAGGTGTTGGCTGTGACCTTCAATGACACAAGTGATCAGATTATTTCTGGTGGAATAGACAATGATATCAAGGTATGTTTGATATTTACATTACATTTCCCATTCACTTATCTCCACACAAAGAAGTAAAATTGTGGTAGCTTTGCACTTACTACCAACTGAAAGGAAAATAGTAACTTGAAACTTACCTTCTATGGCTGGGCACAGTGGCTCACGCCTGTAATCTCAGCACTTTGAGAGGCTGAGGCAAGAGGATTGCCTGAGCTCAGGAGTTGAAGACCAGCCTTGGCAAAATGGTGAGACCTTGTCTCTACAATAATTCAAAAAATTAGCGTGCGTGGTAGCTTGCATCTATAGTTCCAGCCACTTGGAAGGCTGAGGCGGAAGGATCTCCTGAGCCCAACAGGTCAAGGCTGCAATAGGCAAAATTGTGCCATTGCCCAGCTTGGGCAAGAGAGTAAGACTCTGACATAAGAGAGAGAATACATACCTTCTTTTTCTCCTACCCTTATTGACTTCCTAAATAAAAAATTGCGTTGCAGTTCGTATAAATGCCATCAGAAACCAGGCATTTAATGTGACGTGTCAAGAACCTGGGTAGTGAACTGTGGAAATTAAAGAGTGCATCCCTGCCTAAATACATTTAAAATCTTTTTTTCAACCATCTTGGTCTAACGAAAGCAGTGAATTAGTTGTGATTCTTTACCCTCTCACTGTTTTTCTTTCCTTTCTTTTTTTTTTTTTTTGAATCAGGATGTTACTCTGGAATGTAGTGGTATAATCGCGGCTCACCACAGCCTTGACCTTCCAGGCTTAGGTTCAGCCTCAGACTCCCAAGTAACTGGGACTATAGACACGCATCACTACATCCAGCTAATTTATTTTATTTTATTTTTTGTAGAGACAAGGTCTTGCTGTGTTGTCCAGGCTGGTCTTGAACTCCTGAGGTCTAGCAATCCTCCTGCCTCAGCCTGCCAAAGTGCTAAGATTATAGGCCTGAGCCACGGCCACCTACCTTCACTATGTTTTTCTTTTTGATGCTATGGAAAGGAAGTTTTCTAAGTTTCTCTAACAATGAGATAAAAGGTAATGATATTGGAGAAAAAGCCAGTAGATATATAGCAGTACAAAGTAACTCAAGCTTTCAGGTAATTAACTTGAGATAATTCTACCATTTTTTAGTTTTGTGACTTCATATGCAGTCTTTAACTTCTTGAAGCCTCTGTTTTCTTATGTGAATAACCAGGGTGAACAATAACAACAGCAACAACATCTACCTCATAGGGTTGTTGTAGGGATTAAATGAGCCTAATGCATTAAGAACATCTAGCAGAGGTCCTAGACATAGCAAGTGCCAGTAAATATAAAGTATTATTTTGGGGCCACACAATTTGTGTCTGCCTTTACTTCCTGGCTTCCTTAAGGGTTTTAAAGGTGTTGATCTTACCTTCTCCTTTATCATGAGAATGCTAACTGTCAGGTAAATACTCAACTTCCTGTGTTGTTCCTACCTAAAAATTGTACTATATTCCCTTTTCTTCTTGCCTCCTTTACTGTTACTGTAGATGAAATGTCCTTGCCTTTATCTAAAGGTAGTCCTTTAGTTGGAAGAGTTTCAGCCTTTCTAATCTTTTAACCTCACGTCTTCCACTTTTCTACCTCTTTTCAGCAGTTTGTCATGCTTAGTTCTCTTCTCTGTGTGGGGAAAAAAAAAATCTTCCTTCAACCCCCTCTTGATATTGCCCTGTGAATCTTCCCTTTCGTGGGTGAACTTTTTTTTTTTTGAGTTGGAATCTCACTCTATCACCCAGGCTCAAGTGCAGTGGCACGCTCATGGCCACCATAGTCTCAACCTGTTGGGCTCCGGCAATCCTTGCCTCAGCCTTCCAAGTAGCTGGAACTACAGGTGCGCGCTACCATGCCCAGCTAATTTTTCTTGATTTATTGTAGGAAGAGGTCTCGCCAAGTTGCCCAGGGTGGTCTTGAACCCCTGAGCCAAGCCAATCCTCTGGCCTTGACCTCCCAAAGTGCTGAGATTACAGTCTTGAGCCACCGTGCTCAGTCAACAGCCGAACTTCTTGAAAAAAGGATGAGCCGGGCTCGGTGGCTCAGCCTGTAATCCCGCGCCTTTGGGAGGCTGAGGTGAGTGGATTGCCTGAACCCGCGGGTTCGAGACCAGCCTGGATAACTTGGTGTGACCTCATCTCTACAATAAATAAAATTAGCCAGGTGTGGTAGCACATGCCTGTAGTTCCGACTACTTGAAGGGCTGAGGTGGAAGGTTCACCACAGCCTTCGCCTGTGAACCCAGCAGGTCGACACTGGGGTGGCTGTGAGTGTGCCACTGCACTCCAGCCTGGGTGACAGTGAAACTCCAACTCAAAACAAAACAAACAACAAAATGCAGAGCTTGGTTCTGGAATCATGCTCTTAATACTTACGAGAAATCCCCTGGAGACTTCTGCTCTCACTGTCTTGAATTTCTTACACCTTCAGTTCCTTCAATCCTCGATTCTTTTTTTGAGTCAGAGTCTCATTGTCACCCAGGCTGGAGTGCAGGTGCATTATCATGGCTACCACAGCCTCGACCCTCTGGGCTCAGGTGATTTTTCCGCCTCAGCCTTCCAGATAGCTGGAACCACAGGCATGTGCTACCACACCTGGCTAATTTTTTGACTTATTATAGAGATGATGTCTCACCAAGTTGCCCAGGCTGGTCTCAAACCCTGGGCTCAGACAATCCTGGTAATCCTCTCACCACTGTGTCCCGAAGTGCTGGGATTATAGGTGTAAACCACTGTCCCAGCTTTCTCAATTCTTCATCTCCTGACCACTCCTAACAGTCTGGCTTTAGTCTTATTATTGTTAAACATGACCACTCTATACCATAGACTTGGCATCATGTCTTCCCTAATTTCTGTGAAAACAAACTATCTTATTCCTTTCAGATATCTCTATGAGCTCCTCTCTCTGTGCTTTCTTTCTTTCTTTCTTTCTTTCTTTTTTTTTTTTGAGTTGGAGTCTCACTGTCACCCAGACTG
>NW_007246432.1:133084-137564 GCF_000164805.1 Carlito syrichta
TCGAACCTGCGGGCTCAGACAATCCACTCACCTCAGCCTCCCAAAGGTGCAGGATTACAGGCTGAGCCACCAAGCCTGACTCTGTGCTTTCTTTAAATGTCATCATTCCCCGAGGTTCATTCCTGGGTTCTTTCCCCAGACATATCTCATCCATTTCCATGATTTTGTCTTCTCTGTGCTGATGACTATTTTCCCAGCCAGGATCTTCTTCTTTTTTTTTTTTGAGTTGGAGTCTCACTCTGTCGCCCAGACTGGAGTGCAATGGCCGCTCCTGGCCACTACAGCCTCGACCCGCTGGGCTCCGGCGATCCTTCCCGCCTCAGCCTTCCAAGTAACTAGAACTACAGGCGCACGCTACCACGCCCGGCTAATTTTTTTATTTATTGTAGAGATTAAGACTCGCCAAGTTGCCCAGGCAGGTCTCAAACCCGCGGGTTCAGGCAGTCCACTTACCTCAGCCTCCCAAAGGCGTGGGATTACAGGCTGAGCCACTGAGCCTGGCTTCAGCCAGAATCTTAAGCATCAAACGCCTGTATACAACTAGCTAACAGTATTCTCTACTTGGATGTCTCATAAGTACTCAGAATGCACTATTTCCAAAACTGAACTTCCTGTCCCTTTTATATCATATAAATATTTGGAGAATGTGGAATCAGAGCATAGGAACTTAGATCATCTAATAGCTGGTGCAGTATTTCCCAGAGTGAAGTGGGATGGCCCACTAGTATCAGAATCACTAGAGGGCTTCTTGTGCACATAAAAGCAGGTTAGTGTCATCAAGCTATGATAATTGTTATACTTTTTGAAAATATTATTTATATTTATATACAATGAAATTAACTTTTCTTTTTTTGGTAAAGACAAGGTCTCAAGTGTATTACCCAGACTGGTCTCAAACTCCTGGCCTCAAGCAATCCTTCCACCTCAACCTCCCAAAGTGCTGACAAAACAGGCATAAGCTACTGTACTGAGTCAAAATTAACATTTTTTTAGTGTACAGTTGCAAGAGTTTTAATGCTTGCGTAAGTTCATGTAACTTTTACAAACAGGGTACAGAACAATTTCCATCACCATAATTGCATATGTTTCTCTTTTTGTCAAATCTTCTAACCAACCCACATGCCTACAAATCATTGATCTCTTCTTTGTCTTGTAGTTCCTTTTTTGAGAATATTTATGAAATCATATGGTACATAATCTTTTTTTTTTTTTACTTTTTACTTTATTTTTTATTTTATTTTATTTTATTTTTATTTTTTTTACTTCTTTTTTAGTTGGAGTCTCACTCTGTCACCCTCAAGCTTCCAAGTAGCTGGAACTTCAGGTGTATGCCACCACACCCGGCTAATTTTTTCATTTATTTCAGAGGCGATGTCTCACAAATTGGCAGACTGGTCTTGAACCCCTGGGCTCAGGCAGTCCTCTCACCTCCGCTTCCCAGAGTGCTGGGATTACAGGCATGAGGCATGCCCAGCTGGTACATAAATTTTTTAAACTAGCTTCTTTTATGTAAGCTATGAGAATTTGATACTCTTATCTCCATTGTGGAGATAGACTAGCCTAAGAATAATAATCTTATGCTAGTAAGGTCTTCTCACTATAAATATTATGGTAGCCGGCCATAGCAGTGCGTGTTTGTAGTTCCATCTGCTTGGAAGGCTGAGGCAGAAGGATCGCCTAAACCCAGCAGGTCGAGGCTGCAGTGGCCGTGAGCATGCCACTACACTCCAGCCTGGGTGACAGAGTGAGACTCCAACTAAAAAAAAAAAAAAAAAAAAAATGTTATGGCTAACTTCAGACTCTTCATCTAGACTATTTTTGGCCCTTCTATAGACAGTAGTACTATATAGCCCTGAAGAAGACATACCCAATTCTCTTTCAGGATTTGAAGGTTTTCCGGCCATTCACAGTGGCTCGTGCCTGTAATTCCAGCACTTTGGGAGGCGGAGGCAAGAGGATTGCCTAAGCCCACGGGTTTGAGACCAGTCTGGGCAACTTGGCAAGACCTTGTCTCTGCAGTAAATTAAAAAATTAGCCAAATGTGGTGGCACACACCTGTAGTTCCAGCTGCTCAGTAGGCTGAGGTAGAAGGATCACCTAAGCCCAGCAATTTGAGGCTGCCATAACCAAGATCATGCCACTGCACTCCAGCTTGAGGACAGAGTGAGACTCCAACTCAAAAAACTGAATAAATAAATAAAGGTTTCCCATGTTTTCTCAGAGATACACCCTATATATTACACCATCTCTTAGGGTAAGTTGTTTCTATAGATAGCAAATCTAAGTCATTGTCTGGTGTGTGTGTGTGTGTGTACACGTACATACCCATTTGGCTCTGAAATCTGAGCTTAATCTCAAGTAAGGGTAATGTATAAATATAATTCCATAAGTACAATGATTATGTACAATACTTTCTTTTTTCTAAAACATTGTCTTTTCTGTGCCTTGGGGAGTCCCCTGATGCTAGTTTTTTATAATTTGGTGAACTAGTTCCTAGTTACTTTGTATATTTCATATATAAATTTACATTATATCCATGTAGTCTTTATTTTTTTAAGCTAAAAGTCTTTAGTCTGTTCACAAACATTCAAAGTTTTCTGCCAGTGCTTCATTTGAGGGAGTTTTTAAACCCAGTGTTTCCAAAAACTGGGACATCCTTGTGTGCCTGATCAGGATTACTGCTGCCTTCTCTAGTTTTTTGTTTTTTTCAGTCAGAATCTCTGTCGCCCATGCTGGAGTACAGTGGCATGCTCCCGGCCACCGCAGCCCTGACCTGCTGGGCTTAGGCGATCTTTCTGCCTCAGTCTTCAAGTAGCTGGAACTACAGACACACCACCATGCCCAGTTAGTTTATTTGTGATTTATTGTAGAGACGGTCTCACCAAATTACCCAGACTGGATTCGAATTCTCGGGCTCAGGCAATCATCTTGTCTTGGTCTCCCAAAGTGCTGGGATTACAGGCTGAGCCACTGTGCCTGGCTCATTATTTAAGTCTTTAGTTTTGTAACAACTAGGAGAGAATACACTTTCCCAACCTTTGCAGCTTTTGCATGCTCTTTCCAGACTTTCCTCCTTGAGGCCTGTACGTTGTGTTTGTATAAGGCCGAAAAGTATGGGATTTGCCACAGAAAGAATGAGTATGACGCTATTTTAAGCAAAACATTTTGCAAATGTCCTAATCAGCTGTTCAAAGAAAATTTGGACATTTGGTTACTGTCAGGCACTGTGGAGATAACTCTCTTCTGAAACAGGGATGAGACTGAGAAAGGGAAGCTTTCATGGCGATTAAAACACCTGAGCAAAGCCGGGCTCAGTGGCTCAGTCTGCAATCCCGCGCCTTTGGGAGGCTGAGGTGAGTGGATTGCCTGAGCCCGCTGGTTCGAGACCTGCCTGGGCAGGGAGACCTCATCTCTACATTAATTCAAAAAAAATTAGGCGGGCGTGGTAGTGCACGCCTGTAGTTCCAGCTACGTGGAAGGCTGAGGCGGAAGGATTGCCGGAGCCCAGCAGGTCAAGACTGCGGTGACCGGGAGCGGCCACTGCAATCCAGCCTGGGTGACAGAGTGAGACTCCAACTCAAAAAAAAAACAAACTTCTGAGCAGGATCCAGAAGGCGGAAGGAATTTTTTTCTATTAAGACAATGTGGAAGGATAATTTCCAAGAAAAGGGAATGTGAGACAGCAGAGAGTTATGAAAAAAATTGTTTGAGCCCAGCTCGGTGGCTCAGCCTGTAATCCTGCACCTTTGGGAGGCTGATGTAAGTGGATTGCCTGAGCCCGTGGGTTTGAGACCTGCCTGGGCAGTGAGACCTCATCTCTACAATAAATCAAAAAATCAGCCAGCATGGTAGCACATGCCTGTAATTCCGGCTACTTGGAAGGCTGAGGCAAAAGGATCGCCGGAGCCCAGCAGGTCGAGGCTGCGATGGCCGGGAGCAGCCACTGCGTTCCAGTCTGGGCGACAGAGTGAGACTTCAACTCAAAAAAAAAAAAAAATTGTTTGTAGGAAATTAGGCACTCAGATGTGACAGATTATGCTTGAGAGGTAGACAGGTAGAGGGCAGTTCATGAAAGCTTCTGAAATAGCTGGGCGTGGTAGCGAGCGTCTGTAGTTCCGGCTGCTTGGAAGGCTGAGGCAGAAGGATTGCTTGAGCCCAGAAGGTTGAAGCTGCAATGGCCATGAACGTGCACCTGGACTGCAGCCTGGGCAACAGTGAGAATCTGACTCAAAAAAAAAAAAAAGAAAAGAAAATCACAAAGCTAGCAACTAACTGACAAAATCAGAAAAATGATTTTAATTATAATGCTATATGATCCTAAGTACAATTCTGTAAAGAAATTAAGAGTGATGTGAGCCGGGCTCGGTGGCTCAGCCTGTAATCCCACGCCTTTGGGAGGATGAGGTGAGTGAATCGCCTGAGCCTGTGGGTTCGAGACCTGCCTGGGCAACTTGGTGAGACCTCATCTCTACAATAAATC
>NW_007246432.1:137755-147481 GCF_000164805.1 Carlito syrichta
TTGGAATCTCACTCTGTCGCCAGACTGGAGTGCAGTGACCTCTCCCGGCCATCACAGCCTCAACTTGCTGGGTTCCGGCGATCCTTCTACCTCAGCCTTCCAAGTAGCTGGAACTACAGGCGCGCACTACCACACCCGGATAATTATTTATTTATTGTAGAGATGAGGTCTTGCCAAGTTGCCCAGGCGGGTCGCGAACGGAAGCTGAGATGTTAAGAGTGAGCAAGTCTTAGAGGTAGAGGGGTTCCTGACAAAAGACTAGATATATGATAATAAATTAAGAGTATCATATAAGATTTTATCTAAAGAGTGAATATTAAAATGTTCACATATTAAACTATGGTACAGAAAAAGACTGGGAGGAAGTATACTGAAATACTAAGAGTGATTGAATTTGGATGATGAGGATACAGTGATTTATTACTTTTCCAATTTTTCTTTTTACATTTTCTAAACTTCAATAAACAAAGTATCACTTATTACTAAAATATTTTAATTTTATCTTAATTGAAATAATTTTATTCCCAGTAATGTTGACTTGTTAAATATACAATTGAGTGTAATTTTTACATCTCTGTAAAACCTTTTACAAGGGAACTCCCAATGCTGGCAAGAGAAGGCAGTGGCCGGGTGCGGTGGCTCACACCTATAATCCCACACTTTGGGAGGCCAAGGTGAAAGGATTGCCTGAGCCCACAGGTTGGAAACCAGCCTAGACAACTTGGTGAGACCTCATCCCTACAATAAAAAAAAAAAAATCTGGATGTGGTGGCACACGCCTATAGTTCCAGCTACTTGGAAAGCTGAGGCAAAAGGATTCCCTGAGCCCAGCAGGTAGAGGCTATGGTAGCTGTGAGTGCACTGCACTCCAGCCTGGGTGACAGTGAGACTCTGACTCAAAAAAAAGGGCTGAGCACAGTGGCCTAAATGACAGGAGTGAGACTCCAACTCAAAAAAAAATTTAAAAAAAAAAGGTTTCAGTAATGCTGTTTCTAAAGAGGAGGAACACCCTGAACAAAATGCAAAATCTCAACCATTTCAGGCTTTTCTGATTACTAAGGCATGAAACATCTTGACACAAAAAAATCATCACACATAAAGTGTGTTGGGTTCTATACATGAATGAATTATTAACAGAGAAAGACAAGTTGTCTGCCTTGTGTATTGCTCTGGCATAAAACACTTAACTCATTTCTAGATGAGGAAAAGTGTAAGGAACAAAATAGTTACTCACTTAGAAAACCTACAAGGCAGTATTAAATAAAATTTCAGGGAAATTTTGTATAATACTAACTGGGCATGGTGGATTATGCCTATAAATTCCAGCACTTTGGGAGACTGAGACGAGAGGATTGCCTGAGCCCTCAGGTTCGAAACAAGCCTAGGCAACTTGGCAAGACCTCGTCTCTACAATAAATCATAAAAATTTGCTGGGTGTAGTAGCACAAGTCTGTAGATCCAGCTACTTGGAAGGCTGAGGCAGAAAGATCACCTGAACCCAGTAGGTCAGAGCTACAGTGACCGTGAGCATCTTGCTGCACTTCAGCCTGGGCAACAGAGTGAGACTCTGACTCAAAGAAAAAAATTTTTTTTGTATAATACCAGTGACCTTAACAAAATTGCTGTTCTTTTTCCATATGATATCCAAACTCTTTTTGCTGATTTGGATGTATTTTTTACATAGTTGCTATCTCTGTAAATTAAAAATTGTTTTGTATTTTCCTTTCTTGTTTAATAGTTTATTATGTAAACTGGGCTCGGTGACTCAGCCTGTAATCCCGTGCTTTGGGAGGCTGAGGTGAGTGGATTACCTGAGCCTGTAGGTTCGAGACCCGCCTGGGCAACTTGATGAGACCTCATCTCTACAATAAATCAAAAATTAGCCGAATGTGGTAGCGCGCACCTGTAGTTCCAACTACTTGGAAGGTTGGGGCGGAAGGATCACCGGAGCCCAGCAGGTCGAGGCTCGGTGGCTGGGAAAGTTTGTTATGTAAACATATTTAGTTTTGGTCTCAAGTTATTTTTAATAACTGCTTAATAATAGCTACAGGCCAGGCGTGGTGGCTCACACCTGTGTAATCCCAGGACTTTCGGAGGATGAGACAAGAGGAATACCTAAGCCCAGGTGTTTAAGACCAGTCTGTGCAACTTGGCACAACCTGGTCTCTACAATAAGTCAAAACAATTAGCCGGGCATTGTGGTGCATGCCTGTGACTCCAACTACTTGGAAGACTGAGGTGGACGGATCACCTGAGTCCAGCAGGTCAAGGTTGCGGTGGCTATGATTGTGCCGCTTGCTCTCCAGCCTGAGTGACAGAGTGAGACTCCAACTCCCAAAAAAAACAGCTTTTTAGCTGGGTGTAGTGGTGCATACCTGTAGTCCCAGCTAGTCAGGAGGCTGAGGCAGAGGGACCTCCTGAGCCCAGGAGGTCAAGGCTGTGGTGAGTCATGAGGGGACAGAGAGAGACTTCAACTCAAAAAAAAAAAAATTAGCTGGGCATGATGACGTATACCTGTGGTTCCAGCTATTTGGAAGACTGAGGTGGAAGTATCACCTGAGCCCAGAAGGTCGAGGCTGCAGTGACCATGAGCATGCCACTGTACTCCTGCCTGGACAACAAAGTAGACTCCAACTGAAAAATAAATAAATAATAATAATAGCTACAAATTCTTGAGGCCTGCCATGTGCCAGGAATATACTCAACATCCTTATTTGTCATCCTTACAACAACCAATAAGAAGTAGCGGTTGTTATCCTATCTTACAGACCAGGAAACAGGCTCAGAAAGAGCTAGAGGCCTAGTGACACATAACTAAGTGGCAAACGATTTCATTCTTTTTTTTTTTTTCCTTGAGTTGGAGTCTCACTCTGTCGCTCAGACCGGAGTGCAGCGGCTGCTCCCGGCCAGTGCAGCCTCGACCTGCTGGGCTCCGGCGATCCTTCCGCCTCAGCCTTCCGAGTAGCCAGGATTACAGGCGTGTGCTACCACGCCCGGCTAATTTTTGGGTTTATTGTAGAGATGAGGTCTCACCTGCCTAGGCGGGTCTTGAACCCGCAGGCTCAGGCAATCCACTCACCTCAGCTTCCCAAAGGCGTGGGATTACAGGCTGAGCCACCAAGCCCGGCTGCCATTTCATTCTGACCGTAAGTCTCCACTCTTTTGCACTCTGTCATTTTGTCTTCTATGTGAGAATTCATAGTGTTGCAGTGTATGTATAAGCCATATTTACTAAACCATCTATTTTCCCTGTTAGACATTTAGGGTATTTTCAGCTGAACTGTGTATCTTACCTTTCCTGCACAGACAATAGTGAGTCTGCAATTTATTTTTCTTTTAATAAATATGCTTTTCCAGCTACTTGAAAGGCTGAGGTAGAAGGATCACCTGAGCCCAGCAGGTCAAGGCAATGGTGGCCGTGAGCGTGCCACTGCACTCAGATGAGACTTCAACTCAAAACACAAAAAAACCACTTTATCTTAATATTTGACATACATTAGCTTATATCTGTCTAGTGTAACATACTAACTTTGACTCCCTTTTTTTTCCTTTAACAGAAATCCTGTATTTTGTGGTAAAGTAATAGTTGTGCCAGAACATCAGATTAAGAAGGGATACCAAAGTCTCTGGGCAATCAGCTCTTGAGTTAATTCTGTTTCTCTACTGTTATTAATTTAATTTATCGGAGCACCTTTTTGTTTTTGCAGGTCTGGGACCTACGCCAAAACAAACTAACCTACACCATGAGAGGCCATGCAGATTCAGTGACTGGCCTGAGTTTAAGTTCTGAAGGTTCTTATCTCTTGTCCAATGCAATGGACAATACAGGTAACATTGGAGAAGAAATCTTTCCCAGATCCCAGTTACTGTGGACTAAAGAAAGTGGGCATTGGGTACTAGAAATGTATACTGGGATAAATGAGGGTCCAAGGAAAAAGTCAAGGATGGCTCAGATTCCATCAGACTATTAGAACATGTTGTGATGAGTAAAGCTTTAGGTGAGATAATTAGCAATCTAAGACTCTAGTCCCAGATCTGCCATCTTGTCCCTGAACAACTTTGCGCACAATATTTCTTCTCTCTGCACATCAGTTTCTACATTGATAAGGGGACTGGACTTTACCTTTAAGGCTCATTTCAGCTTTGGTATGTGTGAATCGAACAGAATGCAAGAACTTCTAGGTGATGAGTGAAACGAGAAAGATGTGTGAATCTAAAGGTCCATTCAAGGCAGTTCCTAAGGATTTTCAGAGAGCATCAAGCTTGGGTAATCGATAGATTTATTGTGCTTTTTTCTACCAGTATGTCTTTCTTTCTCACTCCAAAAGTATTAACATGGGAAGAGGTCTTCATTAAAACATCTCAGGTCAGGCTCGGTGGCTCAGCCTATAATCCCAGCACTTTGAGAGACCGAGGCAAGTGCATTGCCTGAGCCCACTTCCTGGTCTGTAAGATAGGATAACAACAGCTACTTCTTATTGACTGTTGTAAGGATTACAAATAACCTCATCTCTATAGTAAATAAAAAATTAGCCAGGCATGGTAGCACACGCCTGTAGTTATGGCTACTTGGAAGGCTGAGGCAGAAGGATTGCCGGAGCCTAGCAGGGCAACGCTGGAGTGGCCATGAGTGTGCCACTGCACTCTAACCTGGGTGACAGAGTGAGACTCCAATTCAAAAAAAAAAAAAACAACTCAAAATTCTGGACACAAACACACACACTCCTGCCTTTCTCTTTGCTTGCTTTTGAGTTGTAGAGTGGGAATGTGGGTTTACTATAAGCCAAAAGGTAAGGTGACTTGCTGAATTATATGCTTAATATTGGGGGAGTTTGGAAGAGCCCCTCATATACAATTCATAGGCTTGTTGGGAAATAAAATGCATTCACTGATGTTTTGTAACAAAACCAATACAGACGCTCAGTGGGTTCTCAATATTTGTTGAATGAATTGACATCCTTATCTATTGACTATATTCTCATCTCAGTAGCAAACTCTCATGCATAGCTTTGCCTTTTTATGCCTGGCTGACTCCAAGGGCTGGTATTGCGTTTTTCATATTCAAATAAAATGACATCACTTGGATTTCATTGTAAGTATAGTTTTAGTTACAGTGGCTGTAGCTATTGCTTACTATGGATGTTTATACACATATCCTGATTTCAGTAGATTCGCCATTGACTAATTCTAGTCTAACATTCTTTCTTTCTGTGTGTATGTGTGAGACATGGTCTGGAACTCCTTACTGGGGTCAAGCAATCCTCCCCAGTATTGCGCCTGGCTAATTCTTCCGTTCTTTATAATGAGGAACAGTGAGATTCCCTAAATGGTTATTAAAATAATAGAAAGTGGGAAAAATAATAGTAAGAAGAATTTCTTATTATGGCTATATAATAAAATTACAGGTTATTTTTGTTTATTGCTTCCAATTTTTAGACCTTTCACATGTATCATCTCATTTGATCCTTAAAATTGTGTTATAAAAAAAGAATAGCCAGGCGCCTGTAATCCCAGCACTTTGGGAGGCAGAGGCGAGAGAATTGCCTGAGCCCACAGGTTCAAGACCAGCCTGGGCAACATGACAAGACATCATCTCTACAATAAATCAAAAAAATTAGGTGATGCATGTCTGTGGTTCCAGCTACTTGGAAGGCTGAAGTGGAAGGATCGCCTAAACCTAGGAGGTCGAGGCCGCAGGGGCCATGAGCATGCCACTACACTCCAGCCTGGGTGACAGAGTGAGACTCTGACTTTTAAAAAAAAACAACAGACTCAATGGCCCAGCCTATAATGCCAGCACTTTGGGAGGCTGAGGCAAGTGAATTGCCTGAGCCCGCAGGTTTGAGACCAGCCAAGGCAACTTGGCGAGACCTCGTCTCTACAATAAAATAAAAAATTAACTGGGTGTGGTAGCATGCACCTGTAGTTCTGACTGCTCAGAAGGCTGAGGCGGAAGGATTGCTGGAGCCCAGCAGGCTGACGCTGGAGTGGCTGTGAGTGTGCCACTGCACTCCAACTTGGGCAACAGAGTGAGACTCAACTCAAAAAAAAAAAAAAGTTATTTTCTCATTTTACAGAGCAGGAAATCAAAACGTAAACCATTGCACTATTGACATCACCCACATATACAACACAGCTAGAATTAAAATCAGTTTAATTTTTCTGATTTTTGTTATGGTACTGTGCTCCTGATATATTTGACCCTGTTAACTTTAGACTGTCAAGTGCCCGTATGAGAAAAATTAGGAGCCGGGCTCGTGGCTCAGCCTGTAA
Source organism: Carlito syrichta (assembly GCF_000164805.1). Taxonomy (NCBI): domain Eukaryota; kingdom Metazoa; phylum Chordata; class Mammalia; order Primates; family Tarsiidae; genus Carlito; species Carlito syrichta. The sequence continues at coordinate 144,029 of NW_007246432.1, forward strand.
TCCCACGCCTTTGGGAGGCTGAGGTGAGTGGATTGCCTGAGTCCGCGGGTTCGAGTCCCGCCTGGGCAGCAAGACCTCATCTCTACAATAAATCAAAAATCAGCCAGGCGTGGTAGCACATGCCTGTAATTCCGGCTACTTGGAAGGCTGAGGCGGAAGGATTGCCGGAGCCCAGCAGGTCGAGGCTGCGGTGGCCGGGAGCGGCCACTGCACTCCAGTCTGGGCGACAGAATGAGACTCCAACTCAAAAAAAAAAGAATTTGTTTTGCAGTTCGTGTCTGGGATGTCCGACCATTTGCCCCCAAAGAGAGGTGTCTGAAGATATTTCAAGGAAATGTGCATAACTTTGAAAAGGTGAGTTCTGTATGGCAGAGGAGTTTTACTGTTCATTTAATCCAAAGAAAAAGTTGAGATGGTTAAGGAGATACTAAGAAGAGAAAGCAGTAGCTCTGCTAAGAATGGGATTACATTGTGGGGCACAGTGGCTCATGCCTGCAATCCCAGCATTTTGGAAGACTGAGGAGAGAGGAATACCTGAGCCCAGGAGTTCAAGACCAGCCTGGGCAACTTGGTGAGACCTTATCTCTACAATAAGTCAAAAACTTAACCAGGCATGATGATACACTCCTGTAGTTCCAGCCACTTGGAAGGCTTAGGTGGAAGGATCGCCTGAGCCCAGCAGGTCGAGGCTGCGGTGGCCATGAGCATGCCACTGCACTCCAGCCTGGATGACAGTAAGATGCTGACTCAACAAAAAAGAAAAAGTTTTGATCAAGAGCTGCATTACTGAATTTATGACTTCAGATCACCCTCAATGGGATGCCCCTAGCCTTTTAATTACTTGGGAACTTCGCCTTCTTAGATCAGTGGTCTGTATGGAACTCAGGCTCCCATGGCTGTTACCCAGATTTTCTGCCTCACCACCCCCCTACCACCAGTGACCAAGTGTTAGAACCTAGAGAATATGTCTTTCTCTTCAGTAAATACAATTGCCCAAGTTCTGAAAGACATAATTTTTTTCAAACCCACAAATTTCCAGGTCACCTCTGTTGAAGGCAGCTTTTCGGCCGGGCTCAGTGGCTTAGCCTGTAATCCCAGCGCTTTGGGTTCAAGACCTGCCTGGGCAACTTGGCAAGACCTCATCTCTACAATAAATCAAAAACTAGCCGGGCAAGGTAGCACTCACCTATAGTTCTGGCTACTTGGAAGACTGAGGCAGAAGGATCGCCAGAGCCCAGCAGGTCGAGGCTGTGGTGGCTGGGAGCGGCCACTGCACTCCAGTCTGGGTGACAGAGTGAGACTCCAACTCAAAAAAAAAAAAAACAGCTTTTCTCCTCAGAGGATTTGTTAATAGAGATTAATGTTTTTCTTTTGTGAACTCATTGAAATTCACTTTCACTTTGTAAATCTTACTTTTTGTTGTTGTTGTTTTAAGATAAAAAGAAAAATTTGGCCGGGCCCAGTGGCTCAAGCCTGTAATTCTAGCATTTTGAGAGGCCAAGGTGAGAGAATTGCCTGAGCCCATGGGTTCGAAAACAGCCTGGGCAACTTGGCAAGATCTCATTTCTACGATAAATCAAAAAATTAACTGGGCGTGGTAGCGCGCACCTATAGTTCCAGTTACTTGGAAGCCTGAGGCAGAAGGGTCACCTGAGCCCAGCAAGTCGATGCTAGGGTGGCCGTGAGCATGCCACTGCACTCCAGCATGGGCAACAGAAAAAAAGAAAAGAAAAAGAAAAATTTAATAAAGATCAAGATAAATGGAGTAAAGGGAGCCTCCATTTATAGGCAAAATAAAATTTTGTTGCCAAGTTCAATCTAATTAACTATAAATTAAGCATTTTCAATAGTTTTTATATGGTGTAAAATAACAAAGTATGGTGTTTTGGGTCACAGGATATAAGATAATTACTGATCATCTTTCTGGGGACAATAAGTCTACTTAGGAAACTTAAAATCTCTCAGCGTCTCTAGCAAAAAGGAGTTTGGTACATTATTATTCAGTGGATTTCTACTTATTTATCATTATAGAATCTTCTGAGATGTTCTTGGTCACCTGATGGAAGCAAAATAGCAGCTGGCTCAGCCGACCGGTAAGGATTCCTGGGTACGAGTAAAGAATGATGTGGCTGTGCAGGTAATGCCTCATGTTTGATACATGAAGTGTGGATATGAAGCTAGAGCAGACAGAATTATGACTGTAATCAGAGATGAAGCTGTGTGTTGTATGAAGGGTTTTAAAACCATATTGGATAAACACATAACTTCTACCTTCTTTGAATCCATTTGAGACCTAGGAAGGTCAACAATTTCTTTGACTCTATTGGAATCTGTTTACCCTTAAAATAAAATTCATACTCATAATCTGTCTTCAGCTCCCTTTTCAGACTCTTCTGCCATGCTTCAGTTCATTTGAATACTCACCTCCCCCCACCATCACGTGGACTCTCCCTGTTCTAACTTTCCTTGTGCATTCTCACCCCCAGGTTCTCTCTCATATTTTCTCTTCTCCATTATCCAGACTCCCGTATCTCTCTAGTAACCACCTCCATGTTACATCCATAAACTTTCCCTGGATTGCATGTGCGTTCCCTCCCTCCTTCCACTCTCCCTCCTCCTCCCTGCCCCCATCTTACCTTTCAGGCATAATTATTTTTTTGCTTTGTGCTGTTCATGCATCTAATCTTTATTAACACCTATTAGACAAACATGAGGAGAAATCCCCACTAAATTTCTTTCTCCTAGAGGTCAGGAAATGAATCTTAATCTTCTCAGTGAACCTAGATCAGTGTTTGTCAGTGCTCGAGCTGTTCTTAGCACTTAGTGCATGTTACACGAACGAATTCCTGGGTCAGCTATAGCAGTCACATTTTATCCTACATATCTGCTCAGCTATTGGTAATGGCTGCCTGTGTTGGGGATGATTCAGAGCTGGATCTGGATTCATGGGAAGTACAGTGATTGCCTGGTGCAGGGTGTAACAACATGTAGAGTAGGTATTTTTCACCCTTGTGCATTTGAATTAATAAACTGAGGCTTTATGAAATATAAATATAAATCTAAACTGGCTCAGGCATTATGTGCTGAGTGAGAAGCAGAAGGGAGAGAATTCCATGTGGCCTGTACTTGGAATGTAATCAGAGGTTGAATAGGGCTGTCCAAGGGTCGAGGCTGATGAACTACAAATGTGAGCTGGTAAAGAATAATAAAGCCGGGCTCGGTGGCTCAGCCTGTAATCCCGTGCCTTTGGGAGACTGAGGTGAGTGGATTGCCTGAGCCCGCGGGTTCGAGACCCGCCTGGGCAACTTGGCGAGACCTCATCTCCACAATATATCAAAAATTAGCCAGGTGTGGTAGTGCACGCCCGTAGTTCCAGCTACTTGGTTTTTGTTTTTTTCTTTTTTTTTTTTGAGTTGGAGTTTCACTCGGTCGCCCAGACTGGAATGCAGTGGG
>NW_007246432.1:148087-153068 GCF_000164805.1 Carlito syrichta
GGAAAAGCCACTGTACTCCAGTCTGGGCGACAGAGTGAGACTCCAACTCAAAAAAAAAAAAAAAGAATAATAAGACCTGGGGGTGGGATTGACAGTAATGGGAATCTGCTGGGGTGGGGGACACTTCATCAACAAGGATACCTGCATAATGAACATTTGTATACATAACCCTGAATTGTACCCCACATATTTAAATAAAAAAAAATTTTTTTTAAAGTAATAAATGGGGAGACCCCCCTTATTAACAAGGGTTGCTGAACGATGCACATTTGTATACCTAACCCTTAACTGTACCCCACAATTTTATAATAAAAAATATGTTTAAAAAATAAAATAAAAGAATAATAAGACCCTCTGATACCAAATTCTGAGTTTAGCTCCCATTGAAAAACATCTTCACCCTTTTGACTTAACCCTTTTAGGGATTCTCCTATATAGCTGAAACAAACACCATCCTTTAAATGTGAGGCTTAGCCAGGCACGGTGGTTTACACCTATAATCCCAGCACTTTGGGAGGTGGAGGCAAGTGGATTGCCTGAGCCCATGGGTTCTAGACCAGCCTGGGCAACATGGCAAGACCTCATCTCTATAATAAACCAAAAAATAAACTGGGTTCGGTGACTCAGCCGTAATCCCGCACCTTGGGATGCTGAGGTGAGTGGATTGCCTGATCCTGAGGGTTCGAGACCCGCCTGGGAATTTGGTGAGACCTCATCTCTACAATAAAATCAAAAATCAACCAGGCGTGGTAGCGCGCGCCTGTAGTTCCAGCTACTTGGAAGGCTGAGGCAGAAGGAGCGCTGGAGCCCAGCAGGTCAAGGCTGTGGTGGCCGAGAGCAGCCACTGCACTCCAGTCTGGGCAACAGAGTGAGACTCTGACTCAAAAAATAAAAAAATAGATTGTGCTCTATGGCTTAGCCTGTAATCCCAGCACTTTGGGAGGCCGAGGCAAGTGGATTTCCTGAGCCCATGGGTTTGAGTTCAACCCTGGGCAACTTGGTGAGACCTTGTCTCTACAGTAAATCAAAATCAAAATTAACTGGGCATGGTAGCCCATGCCTGTAGTTCCAGCTACTTGGAAGGCTGAGGCGGAAGGATTGCCTAAACCTAGCAGGTCGGCACTGGGGTAGTTGTGAGTGTGCTATTACACTCCAGCCTGGACGACAGAGTGACGCTCCAACTCAAAAAATAAATAAATGGATGGATTGAAGTAAAATAAGCTTTTCCTAGGGGTAGCCAGGGCTTTCAGCATACTCCAAGGTTTTTCCCCTGTTTGGGACCCCAGCACTACCAAACAGAAGCTTCCCTGTGGTCTGTCCCATATCTTTCTTTTTGTGAATAATACTAAACACTTAAATTTCAGAGTCTTTTTGCTAAATTGCACAGGCGGGTCTCGAACCCTCGGGCTCAGGCAATTTACTCACTTCAGCCTCCCAAAGTGCTGGGATTACAGGCTGAGCCACCGAGCCCAACTCTGACAGGTTCTTAATACCAAGGAAAAAGGACAAGTATTCAGGTGTTTTCTGCAGGAAAAAGAATGGATATAGGTGAAACAGTGCCACATTTATGATTTGAGCAAAGAGTGGGTTGTTTAGAGAGCTGCCTTGAACACAAAATCAAAAAGATTTTTTACTATCACGTGGGTAAAGACAGCCTTAAGAAATACATTAAGGTGTCTTGCATTCTCATAAAGGAAGAACCATCCTGAGTATTTTTGCATAGATTTCAGCAGAGAGAGTATATCTTACCCTTGTAATTAGATTTTAAAATTAGCCAGGCTTGGTGGCTCAGCCTGTAATCCCAGCACTTTGGGAGACTGAGGTGAGTGGATTGCCTGAGCCCGGGGGTTCGAGACCCGCCTGGGCAACTTGGCAAGACCTCATCTCTACAATAAATCAAAAATTAGCTGAGTGTGGTAGCGCCTGTAGTTCCAGCTATGTGGAATGCTGAGGCGGAAGGATGGCCAGAGCACAGCAGGTCGAGACTGCAGTGGCCGGGAGCGGCCACTGCGCTCCAGTCTGGGTAACAGAGTGAGACTCCAACTAAAAAAAAAAAAAAAATTATTAGACCAGGCACAGCGACTCACGCCTGTAATACCAGCACTTTGGGAGGCGGAGGCGAGGGGATTGCTTGAGCAAAGGGGTTCGATACCAGTCTGAGCAACATGGTGAGACCTCATCTCTACAATAAATCAAAAAATTAGTTGGGCATGGTGGTACATGTCTGTGGTTCTAGCTACTTGGAAGGCTAAAACAGAAGGATCCCCTGAGCCCAGCAGGTCAAGGCTGCATGGCTGTGAGTATGCTACTGCACTCCAGTCTGGACAGCAGAGTGAGATTCTGGCTCCAAAAAAAAAAATTACATTTGCATAGGTTTTTTTGTTGTTGTTGTTTCTGACAAGCAGTTTGTTTCTGACATTGGCCCTTTCTGACTTTTAATGTCCTCTCTTTCCTTTTTTACTCTCCACTGTTTTTTTAAACTTTACATGTGAGTCGGACTCGGTGGCTCAGCCTGTAATCCCGCGCCTTGGGAGGCTGAGGTGAGTGGATTGCCTGAGCCCGTGGGTTCGAGACCCACCCAGGCAACTTGGCAAGACCTCATCTCTACAATAAATGAAAAATCAGCCGGGTGTTGTAGTGCGCACCTGTAGTTCCAGCTACTTGGAAGGCTGAGGCAGAAGGATCGCCAGAGCCCAGCAGATGGAGGCTGCAGTGTCCGGGAGCGGCCACTGCACTCCAGTCTGGGCGACAGAGTGAAACTCCAACTCAAAAAAAATAAAAAATAAAGTAAACTTTACATGTGGAAGCATGATCCAAGAAAAGCCTGTCCATCTTTACCTGCTAGGGGTTGGCCAGATTTGACAGGCCACCTCGGCAATTAACCCCAAGTCAACAAGTAACTCTCTTACATAAGGATCCTGGTTCTTGTCAAATAATGTTGCCATGCCAGGGTAAGTAGAGGACAAGGAACCCCTCTAAATTTAGCATCTAATTGACAGCCAACAAGAGTGAGGCCTTGAAGTTAAACCCTTGTAGATCTAGGGTTTTACTGTCTTTCATGTGTCTAGGAAATGTATCTTTCTTACTTAGAACACTGCTTTTCAGCTTGGCCTGGATTTGGCAAATTTTTCCTTTCTAACTTACAAATCATCTCTTCATATTTAAACTTGAAACCCTTAACAATCCTACAAGAATACTGACTAGTCTCTCGGCTAGTAGTGATTTATTTATTTGGCCTATTGACTTCATGAGATTCTATTTTGATAATTAATATACTCATAATAACAATAGCTATAGTTAATTCTGTGTGCCAAGTACTTTACATTCATTACCTCATTTTTCTCAATAATGCTATGAGATCGATATTTTCTTCATCAATATCTAAGGAAGGAAGGCTGAGGTGGAAGGATCGCCGGAGCCCAGCAGGTCGAGGCTGCAGTAGCCGAGAACATGCCACTGCACTCCAGTCTGGGCAACGGAGTGAGAGTCCAACTCAAAAAAATATATATATATATATCTCTAAGGAAAACAACTCAAAGATATTAATTAATTGTCTAAGTTTACTTAGCTAGTAAATAGCTGCACTGAGACTTGAACCCAGGTCTTTCTGACTTCAGAGCTCATACTCTTTCACTGTACCACCCTGGATTAATGAGGACCATTCGTTAGCTGGATTAATGAGGACCATTTCTTTGTGCATGGCAGGAAAGAAGACAGTAGGGAGGACATGAGCCTCAGACCCAAGGATTCTAGACAGATGGGGTTCCTGCTTCTCTTCCATCTTGCTTCAAATTTTACTTAGTTCCTATGGAGCCTAGGATGGTTCCTGATGAGAGCTAAATTTATAATAAAGAAGTTCTTGTTTATTTGCATTTTAGGCCAAAAGTGTAGTACTGGATTAGAACTGGGCATTTTATAAACCAGTGTTGGTACATGTACCTTTTTTATAATCCAGTACTGGTGAGTTATTGATTGCACAAAATAAATATGTAAATAATTTGTAATACCTGCTGGAAAATCACCAGCCGTTTATATTTATCAACAGATTTCTTTTTTGTGTCAGAGTAAGACAATAGCTCTTTATCTCTTTATTTTTTTCTTATCCTTTAATGACTCAGACAAGGTTGGGGATCAAAGGAACTTTTTTCCTGTTGGGGCGGGGGGTTTGCCAGGATATTTGAAGGTGGTAAAAGAGGAATATACCAGAGTATATTAACAGTTCTAATATTAGTTCTGCCACTGATGAAATGTGTCACCTTGGAAAAGTCACTGTACCCTAGATTTCTTATCTATAAAATATGGAGTTTATACTAACTGATTTCTATTTACCCCTTCCCATTTTAGAGTTAAGTCTTCTTTCTGCCCATTAATTAAATGGAAAATTTGGATCAAGTGAATATTTGGGTTAAGTTTCTATAGCAGAAGTTTTCCGTCCCTTCTGTGAACTCTGTTTGAAAACAGTATTAAAAAGTTCAACTGGCCGGGCTCAGTGGCTCAGTCTGTAATCCCACGCCTTTGGGAGGCTGAGGTGAGTGGATTGCCTGAGTCCACGGGTTCAAGACCCGCCTGGGCAGGCGAGACCTCAACTCTACAATAAATCAAAAAATTAGCCGGGCGTGGTAGCATGCGCCTGTAGTTCCAGCTACTTGGAAGGCTGAGGCGGAAGGATCGCCGGAGCCCAGCGGGTCGAGGCTGTGGTTGGCCGGTAGCGACCACTGCACTCCAGTCTGGGCGACAGAGTGAGACTCCAACTCAAAAAAAAAACAAAAATAAATATAAAAATAAAAAGTTCAACTGAAGCCGGGCTCGGTGGCTCAGCCTGTAATCCCATGCTTTGGGAGGCTGAGGTGAGTGGATTGCCTGAGCCCGCAGATTGGAGACCTGCCTGGGCAACTTGGCAAGACCTCATCTCTACAATAAATCAAAAAATCAGCTGGGCATGGTAGCACATGACTGTAATTCTGGCTACTTGGAAGGCTGA
>NW_007246432.1:153088-167947 GCF_000164805.1 Carlito syrichta
TTAAAAAAAAAAAAAGAAGTTCAACTGAATCTACAACCTGGGCTTCCAACCTGCTATGAGTTGGCCTACGTTTTAGACATTCCCAGATGATTATAAGGTTAACTGTAGTTAATTATACTAGTTACTTTTTTTTTTTTTTTTTGAGTTGGAGTCTCACTCTGTCGCCCAGACTGGAGTGCCGTGGCCGCTCCCGGCCACCGCAACCTCGACCTGCTGGGCTCTGGCAATCCTTCCGCCTCAGCCTTCCAAGTAGCCGGAATTACAGGCGCGTGCTACCACGCCCAGCTAATTTTTTTGATTTATTGTAGAGATGAGGTCTCGCTGCCCAGGCGGGTCTCGAACCCACGGGCTCAGGCAATCCACTCACCTCAGCCTCCCAAAGGCGCGGGATTACAGGCTGAGCCACCGAGCCCGGCTATACTAGTTACTTTTTGAAGAAGGTTTTTGTGTGGGGTCTGCAGAAAAAGCTGTTTCTTCTGCATGGTCTTTCCCATTTCAGAAACCTGTGTTTGAAAATACCAATAATACTTATATTTTTAGCTATTCTTATTTCTCCATTCATCTGCTGGAGTGCAGGGTTCTTGTCCTGCTCAAATTCTATATTCCTAGTTACTAAAAGCCAGAATACAGTTCAGTAAACATGACGTAAGTAAATAATTGCTGCAGCCGGGTGCAGTGGCTCACACCTGTATTCCAGCACTTCAGGAGGTGAGGCAAGAGAATTGCCTTAGTCCAGGTGTTTGAGACCAGTCTGGGCAACTTGGCAAGACCTTGACTCTACAGTTAATCAAAAAATTAGCCAAGGCTGGGCTCGGTGGCTCAGCCTGTAATCCCAGTACTTTGGGAGGTCGAGGCGAGTAGATTGCCTGAACCCACAGGTTCCAGACCAGCCTGGGCAACTTGGCAAGACCTTGTCTCTACAGTAAATCAAATATTAGCTGGGTGTGATAGCCCACACCTGTAGCTCCCACTACTTGGAAGACTGAGGTGGAAGGATCGCCAGAGCCCAGCAGGTCGACACTGGGGTGGCCATGAGTGTACCACTGCACTCCAGCCTGGGTGACAGAGTGAGACTCAAACTCAATTAAAAAAATTGTTGCTTCCATTTCCCTTAAAAAACCATGCCTCTGCTCTACCTATGCCTCTGCTCTAGGAAGCCTTACCCTTGCTCTTCATGATACTTTGCAGGTTTGTGTATGTGTGGGATACTACAAGCAGGAGAATACTGTATAAGCTGCCTGGTCATGCTGGCTCCATCAATGAAGTGGCTTTCCATCCTGACGAGCCCATCAGTAAGTCTGTCCTAACTATGAGAAAAGAGAAACTGGGAATCTCCCCAGAGGGACCCTGGGAATACAGAGTCAAAAGTGGGTGTCTGTTTGAATTTCCAAGCAAGCAGTCTTTATGAGTATCAGTGACAGTCTCACCATTGTTGTCATAAGTGGTGAGAGTAAGAGCAGTGCTCATTTTCATCTCAATCTCAGAGGGAGGTTGGTTACTCTGTTTAGTTCTTTTGAATTTACTTGCTTCAAGTCTGTGCTTCAGTGATGTGTTTGAATAAAGCAATGGTGTTTCTTTATATATAAATGGCAACTAAAATTTTTTTGGCTGACTGTATCAAATAATTTAAGCCTTGAGTTTAGGGAGAAAATGTAGCTTCACTGCTAAATATAACAAGCAGAAGCACATTTATAAAATGACTGGCATAGACATAGATTTTTCTCTTCTAGAACAACTGGGAAGTTCTTTTTCTTGGGGTTTGACTGACAAAGAACATCAGGATTTAGAGCCTCATAATGTATTTCCCATAGCACAGTCACCCTCATGGTTTTGAGAAGAGTTAGATTGAAAAACTAGGCTACAATTTCCTGTGGATGGTGTTTAGGAGGGGAATTTAAGCTAAATCCAATTGCTCTTTTATACCAAAATTGGCTCTTGACACAAGAGCCCTTGAGCACCAAGTCTCCTTGAGCCTTCATTATTTCCAGCTATCTTCTGTCCTTTTTATCTCAGTTCTCTCAGCATCCAGTGACAAGAGACTGTATATGGGAGAGATTCAGTGAAAATATGGAACGGAAGACTCCAAGGCTGCTTGACTTTGAGACCTCAGACTGCATAAGTGACATCAAATGTTGCCCAGGCTAGCATCATCCCTTCAGATGACCATCACTAGCAAGAAAGAGAGGAGCCAGTGGCCAAATTCCAAAAGCCACTTCTATCCCATTTCACCAGGATAATTAAGGCAAGCTCCCAGTGGCCTCTAAAAACCACCTGCCAGATTTCAGGGACTGTTTTGGTAGGATTTTTTTAGTTTGTTTGTTTGGGTGGGTTTTGTTTTGTTTTTTTCCTTTTTAAAAAATAAATAAATAATAAGTTTTCTCCAAAGGGACAGATACTGATTTGTTTGTAGTTCCCTGGTTTCTAATCCAGGCTGAATGTGACAAATTTGTTGGTTGGGTGTCTTTTTTTTTTTTTTGATTCAGTAACTGGCTTGTATGATATTTTCTTTCTGTGTTTCTCTGAGTCATTTTGTATTAAAAGCCAAATAGATGCCTTTTTGCAAGAGCCATGTGGATTGGATTTATTGCTATCTTTTCTCTGAGGCTTGATTGCTACACATCAAGAGTAGAGCATGATGTAGCTAGGGGATACAATCCATTTAAACTTCGAGAAACTGTTCGATTGGATTCACCCCAACCTTCTGTGTTTTTAGGTTTACTCACTCCCATGAAATTCCCAGGGAATCATTACTTATCAGTAACAAATACTCTTCTCCTACTAGAAGCCAAGCAGCCAAGAGGAGAGATGGTCTTAAAGACAGCTTTTTGTATTTGCACACAACCTTTGATGAACAGTCTATTTTTACTTTGCCTCCTGCCAAAAAAAACTTTTCTGAGTAGCAGTCCCTACAATCAGGCAGTCTCGGCTGGTAGAAATGATGCTCGTGGGAATGCTGCATCAAACTCAACTCAAATGGAATATGAGAATGTTTTGGCGTGACTTGGCCATGACATTATATGAGACTTTTATTCTGTTTACCTGTCTGTCTTTGTATAAACAGATAAGAACATTAAAAAATGCTATGTGGGGTGGTCTCAGTGGCTTAGCCTGTAATCCCAGCACTTTGGGAGGCCGAGGCGAGTGATTTGTCTGAGCCTGTGGGCTCAGGACCAGCCTGGGCAACTTGGCGAGACCTCGTCTCTACAATAAATCAAAAAAATTAGCCAAGCGTGGTAGCGCATGCCTGTAGTTCCAGCCACTTGGAAGGCTGAGGCGGAAGGATCGCCAGAGCCCAGCCGGTCGACACTGGGGTAGCTGTGAGTGTGCCACTGCACTCTAGCCTGGACGACAGAGTAAGACTCCAACTCAAAAAAAGAAAGAAATGCTATATGGCTGGTTGTGGTGGCTCATGCCTATAACCCCAGAACTTTGGGAGGTGGAGGTGAGAGGATTACCTGAGCCCAGGGGTTCGAGACCAGCCTGGGCAACTTAGCAAGACCTCATCTCTACAGTAAATCAAAAAATTAACCGAGTGTGATAGCATGTGCCTGTAGTTCCAGCTACCTGGAAAGCTGAGGTGGAAAGATCACCTGAACCCAGCAGGTTGAGACTGCAGCAGCTGTGAGTGTGCCACTAAACTCCAACCTGGGTGACAGAGTGAGGCTCCAACTCAAAAAAAGGAGGGGGGATGCTATGAGTTACCTCTGCCACTAAGATTACTGTTTTCCTGGATCACTGGGGAGTGGAATGTGTTTTTCTAAATCTCCTATCTCATTGCAAAGAGGTCTTCACAGCTCCAACCTGTACTGAGCATGTTGGTTTTTTGTTGTTGTTGTTTAGGTTTTATTTTGTTTTTGAGTCAAAATCCTACTCTGTCGCCCTGGCTGGAATGCAGTGGTACACTCACAGCCACTGCAGCCTCAACCTGCTGGGCTCAGGCGATCATTCCGCCTCAGCCTTCCAGGTAACTGGAACTACACCACACACCCAGCTAAGTTTTTTGATTTACTGTAGAGACAAGGTCTCTACAAGTTAAGTGCTGGGATTCAGTCGTGAGCCACTGTGCCCAGCAGCATTTGATTTTATATTTTTAGCTCACAAACCTGAATCGTCTATCTTAAGTTAAAGGGAGGATATTACCCTGGGTTTGAGGCATACTCATTCAGCAAACACACCAACCAACCCCTGTTATGTTGCAGGCATGATAATTGTTGCTGAGGACAGAGATAAATAAGGTACTGTCTTCGCCATCTTGAGAAATGCACAGGCCAGTAGAAAAAACCATCTCAAATTAATTACTTTTTTAAGTGAGCACATGCCAAAGATTTATTTAACTCATTAATGTAGGAGCCAGCAGGATGGTAAAGCTCTCAAACCAATTACTTTTAATACAGTGAATGAAGTTTGAACAAAGTGCTCTGGAAGCACAGAAGAAAGCAATTTATTGTGCCTGGGAGAGTTAAGGAAGTTTCACAGACTATGTGATAATGCTTAGCTTGGGACTTGGAGAATGAGTAGGGCTTGTCAGGTGGACAAAGAACATATTCATTTCAAGAATGAGAAGGCACAACCTTGAAAGTGTGGAACATTTCATGAATGAAAAGAGCTCGAGTGTGCTTAGAGATGGGGAGCAGCAAACAGTTAAGTTGCGACACTTTGGGGTACAAAGATCCCATGCTCAAGTAAGTTTGGGAAAGGCAGAGTTAAATAAAGTAAAGCTGATTTCTTTACTGCAGGACTGCTTAGAGCCTTTAATATGCAAAATATGGTGGGATCTCCCAAGGGAACAGAGACTTTAAGATTTTTGACCTGAGCAATTATTAATATGGTTATGCCCTTAAACCAGAGAGATTTTGCCAAAGACAGTATGCAAGCTGCTTTTCACACCTCCAGCAGTATCACAGGTCCACAGACAGGCAGAGCATCTGTCTTCATCTGTTTTGCATTGCTATAAAGGAATACCTGAGGCTGGATTATTTATAAAGAGAAGAGGTTTATATGGCTCATGGTTCTGCAGCCTGTACAAGAAGCATGGCACCAGCATCTGCTTCTGGTGAGGACCTCAAGTTTCCAATTATGGTGGAAGATGAAAGGGAAGCAGGCATGTCACATGACAAGAGAAGGAGCAAGAGAAGAAGAGAAATGCCATGCTCTTCTAACCAACCCTTGTGTGAACTAAGAGCTAGGACTCATTACCACATGGACGGCACCAAGCTATTCATGAGGGATATGCCTACATGATCCAAACACTTCCCATTAGGCCTCACCTCCAACACTGGGGATCAAATTTTTTTTTTTTCTTTTTTTCTTTTTTTTCTTTTTTTTTTGAGTTGGAGTCTCACTCTGTTGCCCAGACTGGAGTGCAGTGGCTGCTCCCGGCCACCGCAGCCTCAACCTGCTGGGCTCCGGTGATCCTTCCGCCTCAGCCTTCCAAATAGCCAGAATTACAGGCATGCACTACCACGCCCGGCTGATTTTTTTTTTTTTGTAGTAGAGATCAGGTCTCGCTGCCCAGGTGGGTCTCGAACCCACGGGCTCAGGCAATCCACGCACCTCAGCCTCCCAAAGGCGTGGGATTATCGACTGAGCCACCAAGCCCGGCTTCAAATTTCAATGTAAGTTTTGAAGGGGACAGATATCCAAACTATATCGGCCTCGCTAATCCAAAATCCTGAGTGCTCCAAAATTCAAAATTTTGACTGCCAACATGATGCTGCAACACTTCATGTTAACGTCATGTCACAGTGAAAGTGTTGTTTCATACACAGATTATTAAAATACTGTATAAAGTTACCTTCAGGCTATATATAAAAGATGTACATGAAACACTCATCACCAAGATGATATGTATATGCAAATATTCCAAAATTCAAAACACTTCTAGTCCCAAGTATTTTGGATAAGTGATATTCAACCTTTACTTGAAAATCAGTCCAGTCCCCTCTACCTACCCTCCCATTGGCTTGAGATAAAAGAAAGCTTGAACCTTGATACTACACTTTTAAAAGCCTACCAGTCCCTTGAGAAGTTGGCAGTGATTGGGAAGAACTGAGACCCCAGAGACTGCAAGGGCTTTCCTCTAACCTCATCCTCTTCAGTCCTCCCAAGTGCCTTTTTCAAGAGGTTGGATAGGAGCCATTAGCAGGAAATAGCAGCACCACTTAAAATTTGAAGAAAATAGAAGCCCCAGCCTGGGGAATAAGGATTTGAGTATAAAACATCCCCAGAGGGTGCAGATTGTATTCTCACTTTGGGAGAGATAGATTGCTCCCGAATGAGTAATGGCATCTCTGGTTTTCAGTTAATTTCCCTTTATGACTTCCACAGTCTCTGGCACTTAATACTGTTGGCACTTGAAGAGCCAATTCTCTCCCTTCACCCCCCCACTGTGTGGCTGAGTTTTGTAGGCTGAATTTTCAGGGAGGTCATTTTTCCATTTTGTTTGGCCTTCCTGATATAATTCTTTTTTCTCCTACCCTGTATCCCTAATCCCATCTAGTCCTAATCCGCTAATCAATTTCTTTACAATCCAACCCATCAAAATACAGGTTTGTGCTGTCTTCCCTCACCCACTTTCCCTGGTTGTACAGAAATGGTTGACGCCTTTTCAGGTAAGAGAAGCTAATCCCTGGAGACCATGGGCCTACAGAAGTTACACAAGGATGAGTCTCATAGGGAGGCAGATCCAGGACTCCAGACATTGTCTACTGTTCCCAGTAAATAGATAAAAGAGTTGCTGGTTTCAAAGACAAGAATTACCTTTTGCAGAGTCTGGGTCTAGTTAGTAGCTAGGAAGAGCAATAGCTAGGTCTCTTATCAGAGTTGCTTCTTCGCAGCAAAACTACAGAGTAGTTGCTTCTTTCTGATAGACTACAGTCCTCTGCTTATTAATATCTCAAGGTAGGAGGATGAAATATAGTTAAGAGAGCTCTGAGCAGTTTGGAGCTGTGGACAGTTGGACCTTAGAAAAAGGCTGTCAGGCCATATGGGTGAGAACAGGATTGCTTCTTTCAAGAGACTTTGGGGCTTGACAACTGACATCCCAGGACAAAAGGAGGGACCTGACTTAAAATTGGCAGCCTGTGTTCCTGTAGGACCAAATGAAACCAAGTCTGAGCTCTGAGCCTGCTCTCTGATCAGTTGTCTCTGCCCACCAGACACAATGATTCTTCTTTGAAAGAGTCCTGCATGGACACACCCACCCTCTGCTTCAAGCCCTGGGAGGTACCAAACTTCTTTCCTCTAGGCTTCAATTTATTTTCTTCACTTGACGCTGCACCCCACCTAACCTCTTGCTTTCTTTGTTGTTTTTTTTTTTTTTTGAGTTGGAGTCTCACTCTGTCACCCAGACTGGAGCGCAATGGCCGCTCCTGGCCACCGCAGCCTCGACCTGCTGGGCTCCAGCGATCCTTCTGCCTCAGCCTTCCAAGTAGCTGGAACTACAGGCGTGTGCTACCATACCTGGCTGATCTTTGATTTATTGTAGAGATGAGGTCTTGCCAAGTTGCCCAGGCGGGTCTCGAACCCCCGGGCTCAGGCAATCCACTCACTTCAGCCTCCCAAAGCGTGGGATTACAGGCTGAGCCACACCAAGCCCGGCTTCTTGCTTTCTTCTTTAACTTAGATCTTTTAGAGCAGTGCTCCTCAACCTGGGGCAATTTCGCCTCCTAGGGAATATTTGGCAATGCCTGGAGATACCTGTTGGGGTGCTATGGGCGTGGTAAAGGCCAGAGATGCACAAAGAATTAGCTACTCCAAAAGGTCATTAGTAATGCTGTCGAGAATCCCTTCTCTAAAGCAGTGATTCTCAAAGTGTGGTCCCTGGACCAACAGCATCAACATCACTGGCTGGAATTGAATTTCTAGAGCCCCACTGAGACCTACTGACTAAGAAACTTTTAGTGGAGAGAAGCGTTCGGCAGTCTGTGTTTTAACAAATCTTCCAGGTGATTCTGATGCAAGTTTGAGAACCATCTTTCTACAGACCCAGAAAATTTAAATGTTTCCTAGGAGAGCCACAGAGGCTTCTCTTGTTTACTCATTAACAATTATCCTTAACTGTTAGCTGTGTTTTTATTTTTGTTTAATGGAGATGGGGTGTCACTATGTTGTCCAGACTGGTGTCAACTCCTGAGTTAAGTAATCCTCCTACCTCAGCCTCCCAAGTAGCCAGGATTATAGGTGTGCACTATCACACCCAGCAACTATTACCTGTTCTTTTTGGTTGAGTGGTACACATGCCTTATCTCACTTGATTCTCACATACAAGGCAGCAAGTTCAAAGAGGAGAAGTAACTTATCCAAGATAATCCAGCCAGGAAGTGCCCAAGCCAGAATGTAAACCTAGCCCAGATCTCTTATCCCATCACCACAGTGTAGGCCTTAGTGGATTTTAACCTTGAGGGCACATTAGAATCACCTGGGGAGCCTTTTTTTTTTTTTTTTTTTTTTTTTTGAGTTGGAGTCTCACTCTGTCGCCTAGGCTGTAGTGCAGTAGCATGCTCACAGCCACCACAGCCTCAACCCACTGGACTCAGGAAATCCTTCCCCCTCAGCCCTCCAAGTAGCTGGAACCATAGGCGTGCGTCACCACACTCGGCTAATTTTTTTACTTATTGTAGAGATGAGATCTCACCAAGTTGCCCGGGCTGGTCTCGAACCCCTATACTCAGGCAATCCTCTCGCCTGGGCCTTCCAAAGTGCTGGGATTACAGGCATGAACCACCGCACCTAGCCATGGGGAGCCTTTAAAATCTAGATGTTGGCCAGGTTCGATGGCTCAACCTGTAATCCCAGCACTTTGGGAGACCGGGGAGGGTGGATAGCCTGAGCCCGCAGGTTCGAGATCAGCCCCAGCAACTTGGGGAGACCTCGTCTCTACAATAAATGAAAAATTAGCCAGGTGTGGTAGCACGCACCTGTAGTTCCGGCTACTTGGAAGGGTGAGGTGGAAGGACCACCAGAGCCCAGCATGTGACGCTGAATGAGACTCCAACTTAGGAAAACAACCTACCTGAGCCCACGGGTTCGAGACCCGCCTGGGCAACTTGGCGAGACCTCATCTCTACAATAAATAAAAAAATTAGCCGGGCATGGTAGCGAGCGCCTGTAGTTCGAGCTACTCGGAAGGCTGAGGCGGAAGGATCGCTGAAGCCCAGCAGGTCGAGGCTGTGGTGGCCGGGAGCAGCCACTACACTCCAGTCTGGGCGACAGAGTGAGACCCCAACTCAAAAAAAAAAAAAGAAAAAAAAAAACACCCCAGATGTTTAGGCCATAGCCTAGACCAATTAAATCAGAATCTCTGAAGTAGGCGTCAAGAGTTTTTAAAGCTTCTTACCTGTTTCCAATGTGCAAAGTTGAGAACACTGGCTAGAACTATAGCCAGGAGGGCAGCATAAAGCCAAGTTAACTTCTTCAGCCCCTTGGCTCTTAAGGAAACCACCTGCTCTGACACTCTGTGAGCTTCAGAACACTTCTTTTTTCTTGTTTTCTTTTTTTTTGAGTCAGATTCTCACTTTGTTGCTCAGGCTCGATGGAGTGCAGTGATACATTCACAGCTCACCACAGTCTCAGGCTCCTGGCCTCAGATGATTCTACTGCCTCAGCCTCCCGAGTAGCTGGGTCTAGAGGCACACATCACCATGGTCGGCTAATTTTTTTTTTTTTTTTGTAGAGGCAAGGTCTCTATGATGCCTAAGCTGGTTTTGAACTCCTAGACTCAAGCTGATCCTCCCACCTTGGCCTACCAAAGTGCTAGGATTACAAGTGGGAGCTACTGCACTCGGGTTCAGAACACTTCTTGCAAAACCCCTGACTGAGCTTAAATTTAGGAGCATAGCTAGAGAGCAGAGGCAGATTCACTGTGATCATTTCTGCCTGGTGGGACTGTGAGACTTTGTGTAAAAAAAACCTGACTCTCTTTCAAACCTCAAGTGTAGCATCCAAAAGTACTGGAACCATAAAGGACCTTATAGATCCTGAGCTCATCTAGTCCAACCTCATGGTCACATACATATCAAGTTAGTGATTTTGCTCATTCAGGGAGATTTTTGATTTTTTATTTTTGACTCGATGTCTCACTCTGTCGCCCAGGCTGCAGTGAAGTGGCACACTCGTGACCACCACAGCCTCAACCTGCTGGGCTCAGGTGATCCTTCTGTCTCAGCCTTCCAAGTAGCTGGAACTACATGCATGCACCACCACACCCAGTTAATTTATTGATTTATTGTAGAAATGAGCTTTTGGCAAGTTGCTCAGACTGATCTTAAACCTGTGGGCTCAGGCCAGGGAGCATTTATTAAACACCCATCTGTGGCAGGCTCTGTGCTAGGCCCTGAGAATACAGAGATGACTGAATCATGGCCTCTTTGGGGACTCACAGACATGATGGGGGGTGGGGAAGGCAGGGAAGAATGGTGGAGAAGGAAACAAAAGTCAGGGTTTCTCACACTTTTCCCCATAAATATCCTTAATGGCAGAGGAGAATGAACTTGGGGCAGAAGAAGGGGACACTGGAGTTAATCTTGAAATCCTAACTTGAATCTGTGATTCTCCCTCCTTGCCAGTTTTTATTTTAGAAATTTTATTTTTTCTTTTAGATTGGAAAATATAGTTTATTTAAAAGTAAATTAGAGGCTGGGTGCGGTGGCTCAAGCCTGTAATCCCAGCACTGTGGGAGGCCGAGGTGAGAGAATTGCCTGAGCCTAAGGGTTTGAGACCAGCCTGGGCAACTTGATGAGACCTCATCTCTACAATAAATCAGAAATTCAGCCGGGTGTGGTAGTGCGCACCTGTAGTTTGGCTACTTGTAAGGCTGAGACCAAAGGATCGCTGGAGCCCAGCAGGTTGATGCTGGGTTGGCTGTGAGCATGCCACTGCGCTCCAGTCTGGGCAACAGAGTAAGACTCCAACTCAAAAAAGAAGTAGATGAAGAGAGAGAGAGAAGATTCACCTTCCCAAGGTAGGGAAGGGGGCCAAAGTTTAAGAAAACATGGCCTGGCCATAGCTCAGAGAACACATGACAACACCATAGCTTACCAAGGCAATGGCCTATTTTAAAAATTTTCAAACAAAAATTGAAAGATTAGGCCATGCGCGGTGGTTCACACCTATAATTCCAGCACTTTGGGAGGCCGAGGCAAGATGATTGAGCCCACGACTTCGAGACCAGCCCGGGCAACGTGATGAGACCTCATCTCTACAATAAATAAAAATTTATAGCTGGGTGTGGTAGAGCGTGCCTATAGTTCTGGCTACTTGGAAGGTTGAGGCGGAAGAATTGCCAAAGCCCAGAAGATTGATGCTGGGGTGGCCATGAGTGTGCCACTGCATTCCAGCCTGGGTGACAGAGTGAGACTCCAACTTAAAAAAAAATAAAAAATAAAAAACCGGGCTCAGTGGCTCAGCCTGTAATCCCGCGCCTTTGGGAGGCTGAGGTGAGTTGATTGCCTGAGCCCACGGGTTCGAGACCCGCCTGGGCAGCGAGACCTCGTCTCTACAATAAATCAAAAAATCAGCCGAGCGTGGTAGCACATGCCTGTAATTCTGGCTACTTGGAAGGCTGAGGCGGAAGAATCACTGGAACCCAGTACATCGAGGCTGCAGTGGCCGGGAGCAGCCACTGCACTCCAGTCTGGGCAACAGTGAGACTCCAACTCAAAAAAAAAAATAATAATAATTATGAATATTTAGGAAATAAATTAGGGAGAGAGAAAGAGACAGAGAGGAGATTCACCTACCCAACGTAGGGGAGGGAGCCAAGGCTAAGAAACATAGTGACCATGGTTTAAGGAGCCACATGGTCAGAGCATGGTTTGGCAAAGCAGTGGCTAAAAAGTAAACTAGAGAGAGAAAGAAAGTTTCACCTTCCCAAGATGGGGGAGAGAGCCAAAGCTAAGGAAATATGGCCTGCCCGGTGCTTACCAAGGCAATGACCCTTTTTTTACTTTTTTAAGAGATAGTCTCCTGTGTTCCCCAGGCTGGACTCCAACTCTTGAGCTCAAGAGATTCTCCCACTTCAGCCTCCTGAGTAGCCCAGTTCAACTCAGATCAGACATGATAATTTTTTTTTTTTTTTTTTAGTTGGAGTTTCACTCTGTCCCCCAGACTGGAGTACAGTGGCCGCTCCCGGCCACCACAGCCTCGACCTGCTGGGCTCTGGCGATCCTTCCGCTCAGCCTTCCAAGTAACTGGAACTACAGGCGTTCGCTACCATGCCCGGCTCATTTTTGATTTATTGTAGAGACGAGGTCTCGCCAAGTTGCCCCAGGCGGGTCTCGAACCCACGGGCTCAGGCAATCCACTCACCTCAGCCTTCCAAAGGCGCGAGATTACAGGCTGAGCCACCGAGCCCGGCGATAATTCTTTACTTTCAAATATTCTTAAGTACTCCAGCAAACATCTCCTAAGACATTCTCCGTTATTTCTTACCATACCTAAGAAAACAGCAATTTCATACACCAATTCCTGATCATATTATTAGATTGATGCATAAGTTCGTAACATTTGTTTTTGGCATGGTAACATTACAGTGTTGAGAACTTATCGTTTGTCATTTGGAGTGATGGTGTTGTGCTTGTGATTATGCCTTGCATTTTTTGCAGATTTGAAAATAGCGCTATTTGTGGGCTAAAAAAGATGGAATATCAAGTGGAAAAAAAACGAACACACTTCCAACATGTTCTTCTGTTTGAATTTAACAGAGGCGTAAAGGTAGTGGAGGTGGCTCAAAACATTTGTGCCATGTATGGAGAGAATGCCACCAGGGAAAGCACGGCAAGAAAATGGTTTTGTTGGCCGGGCTTGGTGGCTCAGCCTGTAATCCCAGCACTTTGGGAAACCAAGGCAAGTGAATTGCCTGAGCCTACGGGTTCGAGACCTGATTGATTCTCTACAGAGTTCAGGGAGACCATCAGACTTTGATGAGGGCTGTTTAAATGCTTTAATCCATGATGATCCATGTCCCAACTCAGGAACTGGCAAATGTGATGGACTGTGACCGGTCAACTAATGTATGACATTTGCATTCGGTAGGTGAGTGGAAAACGCTATTAACTTATGCATCAAGCCACTAAATTACTCCAGAATCAAAAATATCTTTTATAGCTGTTTCTCTTTTTCTTTTTCTTTTTCTTTTTTTTTTTTTTTGAGTTGGAGTCTCGCTCTGTCACCCAGACTGGAGTGCAGTGGCACACTCCCGGCCACCGCAGCCTCAATCTACAGGGCTCCCGCGATCCTTCTGCCTCAGCTTTCCAAGTGGCTGGAACTACAGGAGCGCACTACCACGCCCGGCTCATTTTTATTTGTTGTAGCAATAAGGTCTCGCCAAGTTGCCCAGGTGGGTCTTGAACCCGCAGACTCAGGCAATCCACTCACCTCAGCCTCCCAAAGCGTGGGATTACAGGCTGAGCCACCAAGCCCGGCTATAGCTGTTTTTCAATCTGGAATCAATTAGTTGCATGTACTTTGCTGTCCTCTCTAGTGTCTGTTAATCTAGAACAGTCCCCTACCTTTTTTCCCAGGGATATTGACTATGTGATTTTACAGGCTGCTTCATACTTTAACTGTGCTTATTTTTTTTTGTTTTTGTTTTTTGTTTTTTGTTTTTTGAGTTGGAGTCTCACTCTGTCGCCCAGACTGGAGTGCAGTGCCGCTCCCGGCCACTGCAGCCTCGACCTGCTGGGCTCCGGCGATCCTTCTGCCTCAGCCTTCCAAGTAGCTGGGACTACAGACGCGCGCTACCACACCCGGCTAACTTTTTTGATGTATTGTCGAGATGAGGTCTCGCCAAGTTGCCCAGGCAGGTCTTGAACACGCAGGCTCAGGCAATCCACTCACATCGGCCTCCCAAAGTGCGGGATTACAGGCTGAGCCACCGAGCCCGGCTAATGAATGTTTTAAATGACTGAGTACCACGTAAAACTGACACCCCAGGAAGATGTACCACATTTATCCTGTGCTTTGTGTCTTCTTATGTACTTGTTTTAGACCAGATATAAATAAGCAATTCAGACACAATCTAATACATGCTGTCAAAGGCATGCCTGCAAACTAGGAGGCAGCGTCTAGGGAAGTAACTCTGAGGAAAGTTTTACTGAGGAAATAATGCTGAAGGTGAGTCTTAAAGGAGGACCAGAGCTGTGGAGAAGGAGGGAGCTGAGGGTAGGGCTAAGGACCGTCTAGATAGTGGAATAAACGTGGACAACAGCACAGATTGTCAAATCTGGTGTGTTCAAAAATAACACACAGCACATGGTGGTGAAGCATGTTGGGGGAGTAACAGATGAGAAGGAGCCTTGGAAAGTGCTGGAGCCAAATTGCAAAGGGCCTGGAAAGCCAGGTTGGCAGCCTTGGCTTTGTCCTATGGATAGGGAGCCACCAGAAGTTTCTTGGTACTCACACATGAGCATGCTTTTGGTTCCGGATGCCCTCTCAGGAAGTGATTGTGGGAAACAGTTGTAGGAACCAGAGAAAAAGACAGGTACACGCACTGTCTTCAAACATCAAACATCCCCTTTCTGAAAAACAGGAGGAACACTTATTCTGGGATGCTTCAAAGTGCAGAACCAAGACAAAATGAATTATAAGAAGGCAAATTTACACTAAACAAGATAGCAACAATGGGCTGTGGGCAGAATGGTAGAAAGTTCCTCATCTCTGGAGGAGGTGTGCAAACAGAAGCTGGGTGACTATTTGACAAGAATTCTTCTCAGATTGCTTCAGAATATTAGAGCTGCTCATCAGAATCCCTGGGAAGTTTATTTAAAAATACCGATAAGCTGGGCTCGGTGGCTCAGCCTGTAATCCCGCGCCTTTGGGAGGCTGAGGTGAGTGGATTGCCTGAGCCCGCGGGTTCGAGAC
>NW_007246432.1:168321-172235 GCF_000164805.1 Carlito syrichta
AGTGAAGCAGACCCGCCTGGGCAACTTGGTGAGACCTCATCTCTACAATAAATAAAAAAATTAGTCGGGTGTGGTAGCGCACGCCTGTAGTTCCAGCTACTTGGAAGGCTGAGGCGGAAGGATCCCTGAAGCCCTGGAGGTCGAGGCTGCAATGGCAGGGAGTGTGCCACTGAACTTCAGTCTGGGCGACTGAGTGAGACTCCAACTCCAAAAAAAAAAACAACCAATACCCATAACCAGGTCCCACCTGGAAAGATTTTGCAGGAGTTGGGCTGGTATAGGCCCCTGATTCAGATGCAGGTGATCTGTACACTAATGTTTGAGACCCTCTCCATTAAACATCCTCCACTGTCCTAGCTCTGCTGTTCTATGATTGTAAAATAACAGTTTTCCTCAGACTTTAAAATGGTAATCAGGCCAGGCATGATGACTCATGCCTATAATCCCAGCATGGGTTTGAGACCAGTCTGGACAACTTAGCGAGACCTCATCTTTACCATAAATCGAAAATTTAGCCGGGCGTGGTAGCGCACGCCTGTAGTTCCAGCTACTTGAAAGGCTGAGGCGGAAGGATCACCTGAACCTAGGAGGTCGAGGTTGGGGTGGCCATGAGCATGCCACTGCACTCCAGCCTGGGTGACACAATGAGACTCCAACTCAAAAAAAAGATGGTAATCAGAGGAGTCATGAACTGTTTTCTGAGGAGAGACATCTGGTTGAGAGCCTATGGAAGATGGCAAAGGGTGGAGAACCAACAGGGACTTGAGAATCCCATCAGGGCATTTGGGACCTGCTAGAGGGCCCAGGCTAAAGCTGACTCCATCTGTCTTCCTATCCCCAGTTGTTTCCCAGACAAGCCCAGTGCAGCATAATGAAGGCACAACACAGTATGGGACCAATTGGAAAGAGAGCCTCTTGCCATCCCTCAATGTCCCCAGCTTAGCTGGCCTGAGGGCAAACTTGAGCTGAAAACCATTTGGCCTCCAAGGGCTGACAGAGAGGGAGATTTGTCTCAGCTGTCAGCAGATTCTGTACTAGAGACTCGACCCCACAGCTCAGACAAGGAGAGTAAATTTTCTGTAAGCCATACTGCCGTCAGAGCTGTTTAGAGTTTCCTGACCAAGACCTGCCCATTCATATACATCCTGTTCTATCCTCTTTTTTTCTTCTTAACCACTCTTTCTGATCAGAGATTTTTTTTTTCCTTTTACTATTTGTTCTGGCCGGGCTCGGCTCAGCCTGTAATCCCAGCACTTTGGGAGGCCGAGGCGAGTGGATTGCCTGAGCCCGCAGGTTCAAGACCAGCCCCAGCAACTTGGCAAGACCACATCTCTACAATAAATCAAAAATTTAGCTGGGCATGGTAGCGCACACCTGTAGTCCCAGCTACTTGGAAGGCTGAGGCAGAAGAATCGCAGGTGCCCAGCGGGTTGACGCTGAGATCACCATGACTGTGCAACTGCACTCTAGCCTGGGCGACAGAGTGAGACTCCAACTGAAAAAAAAAAAAAGATTTGCTCAGGACCTGAGAGTTTGAAGGAAGTTAGAGATAGGTAGTGACAATAAGGAGACAATAGAAAGTAAAAAGAAAAGCCAGGCTTGGTGGCTCAGCCTGTAATCTCGCACCTTTGGGAGGCTGAGGTGAGTGGATTGCCTGAGCTCGCAGGTTCGAGACCCACCTGGGCAGGCGAGACCTCATCTCTACAATAAAGTAAAAAAATTAGCCAAGCGTGGTAGCGTGCGCCTATAATTCCAGCTACTCGGAAGGCTGACGCAGAAGAATCGCCGGAGCCCAGCAGGTTGAGGCTGCGGTAGCCGGGAGCGGCCACTACACTCCAGTCTGGGCGACAGAGTGAGACTCCAACTCAAAAAAAATAAAAATAAAGAAAGTAAAAAGTATGGGCAGAAGTTAAAGATAGGAGGGGTCATAGTTTCTGAAAAAGTATGGGCAGGAGTTAGACACTCTGGGTCTGGGCATGGTGGCTCATGCCTGTGGTCCCAGATACTCAGGGAGGCTAAGGCAGTACGAGAACAGCCTGGGTAATATAGAGAGAACTTGTCTCTAAAAAACATAAAATGGGCCGGGCTCGGTGGCTCAACCTGTAATCCCGCACTTTGGGAGGCTGAGGTGAGTGAATTGCCTGAGCCCAGGGGTTCGAGACCCACCTGAGCAACTTGGCGAGACCTTATCTCTACAATAAATCAAAAATCAGTCAGACGTGGTAGCGCGGCCTGTAGTTCCAGCTACTCGGAAGGCTGAAGCGGAAGGACCGCCGGAGCCCAGCAGGTCGAGGCTGCGGTGACCGGGAGCGGCCACTGCACTCCAGTCTGGGGGACAGAGTGAGACTCCAACTCAAAAAATAAAAAATAAATGAAATAAAATAAAATGAAATGAAATAAGTTAGACACTTCTGCATCTGCACATCTTTTCCCATCTGGCAACCTGTATTTCAGGCATTATCTGTTCTCTGACATTTCATTTCTCTAAACTGTTTCATCACTACCTAACCCCAAAATAAAGTTCATTATCTTGTCCACCATTGTGTTTTTGTTTGTTTTTATTTTTGTAGAGACAGGATCTTACTATGCTCCCCAGGCTGGTCTCAAATTCCTGGGCTCAAGCAATTCTCCCACCTTGGCCTCCCAAAGTGTGCTGGGATTACAGGCATAAGCCATCATACCCGGCCCCACCATTCTGTTTCTGTACCTCATAGTCACTATTGCTATTCTATGTATTGCTCGGAACTATCTGTTTATATGTTTTGCCTCTCCAAGAAGCCTAAGGGTCCCAAAGTCAGATACCATGAGGGGCCAGAGAAGAAGGCAAATGGGTGAAGCTGCTGGGTCTAAGACAATAAGTGACAGACAGTACCACAGAGTTGCCAGTGTGCTAACCCCAGGCCGTGGTCCCAAGCATTTCTCTGGGGCACATGTCTTATTCATCTTTGGTTCCAAAGCTACTAGCACAATGCCTGGCACAGTAATGGAACTGAAGTGACCTGGAGGTCTTCAGATCCAGTTCTGACCCTAAGGTGGTGTGTGACTTTAGAGAACTCACTCAACCTCTCTGCCCTTTGGGTTCTCCCTTTCTTTCTCTTTCCCCTCTTCTAAACAAGGCACCTTGAAGATCATCTAGGTCATTGGGTTTTCTGCATAGAGACCTTGGATTGAGGACCTGATTTTGGAGGCCTTCACAGGAGGTAAGGGCAGGCACAGAGCAGGTTGCCAAACCTCTTTCCCTATATGACCAGACCAGTTCGACTTTTTTCTGTTTTAGAAATGTATGCTGGCCGGGCTTAGTGGCTCGGCCTGTAATCCCGTGCTTTGGGAGGCTGACGTGAGTGGATTGCCTGAGCCCGCAGTTTTGAGAGCCACCTGGGCAACTTGGCGAGACCTCATCTCTACAATAAATCAAAAAATTAGCTGGGCGTGGTAGCGCACACCTGTAGTTCTAGCTACTTGAAAGGCTGAGGCAGAAGGATCGCCGGAGCCCAGCAGGTCGAGGCTGCGGTGGCCGGAAGTGGCCACCGCACTCCAGTCTGGGTGACAGTGAGACTCCAACTCAAAAAAAATAAAATAAATAAAATAAAGTAAAAATAAAAAATTAACCAGGTGTTGTAGCACACCCCTGCAGTTCCGGCTACTTGGAAGGCTGAGGTGGAAGGATCGCCTAAGCCCAGCAGGTTGATGCTGGAGTGGCCATGAGTGTGCCACTGCACTACACTCCAGCCTGGGCAATGGAGTGAGACTCCAACTCAAAAAATAATAATTATAATAAATGAAGCAAAGGATCTGCTGCTTAAAAAAAAGTTTGAAAACCTAAGGAATGGTATAGGTAAAGGAGTTCTGCCTGAATGCAGATCCTGATTCTTTTTTTTTTTTTTTTTTTGAGTTGGAGTCTCACTCTGTCACCC
>NW_007246432.1:172510-177771 GCF_000164805.1 Carlito syrichta
GGCAATCCACTCACCTCATCCTCCCAAAGGCGCGGGATTACAGGCTGAGCCACGGAGCCCAGCTTTTGTGACTTATTGAAGAGACAAGGTCTCACCAAGTTGCCTAGGCTGGTCTTGAACTCTGGGCTCAAGCAATCCTCTTGCCTCAGCCTCCCAAAGTGCTGGGATTACAGGCTGAGCCTCTGTGCCCTGCTTGGACCTAGCCTCTTTAAGTCTCAGTTTCCTTATCTAGACGATGGAGATAATAATAGTACCTACTTCAAAGAGTTGTTGTGAGGTTTAATGAGTTAATGAATAGAAATTGCTCAGAACAGTGCTTGGCACAGAATTCTTTTTCTTTTCTTTTTCTTTTTTTGGAAAGTGAGAAAGCAGGATTTATTGAGAGGACAAGAAAGCTCCCACAGTAGGAGGGGACCCAAGGAGGTTACTCCTGCACAGAGTTTTTTTTTTTTTTTTTGAATGGGAGTCTCACTCTGTCACCTAGGCTGGAGGGCAATGGCCCGCTCCCAGCCACCGCAGCCTCAGCCTGCTGGGTTCAGGCAATCCTCCGGCTAATTTTTTGATTTATTGTAGAGATGTGGTATCACGAAGTTGCCCAGAGTGGTCCGGAACCCTCAGGCGCAGGCAATCCTCTCACCTCGGCTTCCCAAAGTGCTGGGATTATAGGCATGAGCCGCCAGGCCTGGCCTTGCACAGAGTTCTTTTTTTTTTTTTTTTTCTTGAGTTAGAGTCTCACTCAGTCGCCTAGACTGGAGTGCAGTGGCCTCGACCTGCTGGGCTCCGGCAATCCTTCCGCCTCAACCTTCCAAGTAGCTGGAACTACAGGCGCACACTACCACACCCAGCTAATTTTTGATTTATTGTAAAGATAAGGTCTCGCCAAGATGCCCAGGTGGGTCTTGAACCCGCGGGCTCAGGCAGTCCACTCACCTCAGCCTCCCAAAGGCGTGGGATTACAGGCTTGCACAGAGTTCTTAATGAGTGTTAGCTATTGTTTTATGGTACAAAAACATATTTTGTCTTTGTCCCTGGTTCTTGGTACAGAACTCCTAAAGCCCTTGGAATGTCTCCAGTGATAGGAATGTCTTTTGTTATGCATAAGCCCCTTTCTATTACACCTGAGTTTGCCCTAAGGGGTGGCTTAGATGGGGACCCTGGATCTAGGGATGGGACACTTCACCAGAAAGACCAGAAGATTAAAACTTTCAGCCCCAGGCTGAGGTGAGTGAATTGCCTGAGCCCGTGGGTTCGAGACCCACCTGGGCAACTTGGTGAGACCTCATCTCTACAATAAATCAAAATGAGCTGGGCGTGGTAGCACGCGCCTGTAGTTCTAGCTACTTGGAAAGCTGAAGTGAAAGGATCGCCGGAGCCCAGCAGGTTGAGGCTGCGGTGGCCGGGAGGGCCGGGAGCAGCCACTGCACTCCAGTCTGGGTGACAGAGTGAAACTCCAACTAAAAAAAAAAACAAACTTTCAGCCCCATCCACCGACCTCTGGGACTGAGGGGTGATGCAGAATAATGAGCTCCATGAAAACAATGAGATTCAGAGAGCTTCTGGACTGGTGGATGCCAAGTGTGGGGAGTGGTGAACCCTAACTCTACGGGAACAGAAGCTCCTGTGCTTGGGACTCTTTTGCACCTCGCCCTATGCACCTCTTCACCTGGTTGTTTATTTGTAAACTTTATAATAAACCCATAAATGTAAGTAAAGTGCCTTCCGGAGTTCTGTTCAGTACATTATCAAACCTGAGGAGGGGGTCGTGGAGACCCTCAATTTATAGCCCATTTGTCAGCAGTATGGGTGGGTGACCAGAGACCAGTGACTGGCATCTGAAATGGGGGGCAGTCTTGTGGGACTGAGTTCTTAACCTGTGAGGTCTACGCTAACTCCTGGTAGTTACTATCAGAATTAAATAGAATTGTTGACCACCCAGCTGGTATGAAGAATTGGCTGGTGTCAGAAAACATCCCAGAGGCTATAATTAGTGAGCATGTTCAGTCTTCTAACTTGAAAGAAAGGGAAATTATTAGGTTTAACATTTGCTATCTTATGCGTGAACTTTCCCAGAAGTCTTCAGTGCTTTAACCCACAGAGGGACTAATGGAAGATTCAGACACCGACTAGTCTTGGTTTAGGGCACCTCTGCCTCTCAAAGTGCTGGAACTACAGACGTGAGCCACTGCCCAGCCAGCTTCTTAACACCACATAGGCCAGGCATGGTGGTTCACGCCTATAATGCCAGCACTTTGGGAGGCAGAGGTGAGAGGATTGCCAGAGCCCATGGGTTCTAGAATAACCTAGGCAACTTGGCGAGACCTCATCTCTACAATAAAAAAAAAAAGTAGCCAGGTGTAAGTAGTGCATACCTGTGGTTCCACCTACTTGGAAGGCTGAGGTGGAAGGATCACGTGAGCCCAGCCGGTCAAGGATGCAGTGGCTGTGAGGGTGCCACTGCACTCCAGCCTGGGCGACAGAGTGAGACTCCAACTCAAAAACAACAACAAAAAGAAAAGCACCACATAAATATCATCACTTCAGCAGCACCCACCATATCTCTGTCTAGGGCTAACCATGATTCTGTCTTCTCACTCAGGAAGTGTGGGTATGTTCTGAATCATCTCTGTCCTTTATTTCTAAATCCTGCTTCATTTTCCCCACAATCTTTCGCTGGTCCAGGGGTTAGTCATCCTTCATGGTGACTATTGATGTCATCCCCAGCTCCTAGCCCCTTCAGCTTCGATCTGCTCCTACAATTGGGTTGCCGTTCCCCTGAGAACTCCAACTTCCGGGAAGTAAAGTGGGCACAAGATGTGCTGGGTCCTGAAACCAGGAAAAAGGAGTGATGGATGTGTGATCATTCATTGATCACACATTTGCTGATTCCTGCCACGACCCAAGCCCTGTAGAACAAAGATCATTAATGACAATTACTGTCCTCATTGAGCTTAACGTCTAGTGGAGTAAACAGAAGCAAAATACCAGTACAGTAAATTTTAGTATATGCTGTAACAGAGATAGCATAGACTGTGTGTGAGCCAAAAGGAGGGCCACCTCGCCAGGTCACAGAGTATCAAGGAAGTCCTCTCGAAGGATGTGATGTCTGAGCTAGATTTGATGTTTTGTTGTTTGTTTGTTTTTTTGAGTTGGAGTCTCACTCTGTCACCCAGACTGGAGTTCAGTGGCCGCTCCCGGCCACCGCAGCCTCGACCTGCTGGGCTCCGGCGATCCTTCCGCCTCAGCCTTCCAAGTAGCTGGAACTACAGGCGCGCGCTACCATGCCCACCTAATTTTTTTTTTATTTATTGTAGAGACGAGGTCTCGCTAAGTTGCCTAGGTGGGTATCAAACCCACGGGCTCAGGCAATTCACTCGCCTCGGCCTCCTAAAATGCTGGGATTACAGGCTGAGCCACCGATCCCAGCCCCTATTCAGCTTTCAAATCTCAGCTCAAGCCAGGCTCATTGGCTCAGCGTGGGATTACAGGCTGAGCCAATGAGCCTGGCTTGAGCTGAGATTTGAAAGCTGAATAGGGGCTGGGATCGGTGGCTCAGCCTGTAATCCCAGCATTTTAGGAGGCCGAGGCGAGTGGATTGCCTGAGCCCGTAGGTTTGAGACCTACCCGGGGGAACTTGGCAAGACCTCGTCCCTACAATCAATCAAAAATTAGCTGGGTGTGGTAGCACATGCCTGTAGTTCGGCTACTTGGAAGGCTGAGGCAGAAGAATCACTGGAGCCCAGCAAGCTGAGGCTGCAGTGGCCAGGAGTGTGCCACTGTACTCCAGTCTGGGCAACAGAGTGAGACTCCAATTCAAAAAAAAAAAAAGAAAATGAATAGGAGTTCTCTGGGCTAGGAATTTGGATGGGAACTGCATTCTAAACAGAAAGAACATGCACAAAGTGTGAGACCACGTGACGTGTGTGTGGATTCATCAGGGCAGGACTTAGACTAAGTGGCAATGACCCAGCGGCAGAGGTTAGTTCTACTGAGGTCAGACAAGCCATCCCTGGTCCCATAGGACAGACTTATGAGTGAATCAGCCAGGACTTGTAACAGGTTGTTACAGGCATGACAAGATATAGTCAACAGCTTGGCAGGACTGGTCAGAGACCCAGAGGAATCTACTATTATTGTAAAGATTAAATGAGATAATGTATGTCAAGAGCCTAGCTCAGAGTAGGCACTCAATAAATGGTAGCTATTATCATTATGTTATTATTGAATTGCATTGTTAGCTTCACAGAGGGAACTGGCAGAGATTCTATCTGGAAGAGGCCCTGCAGAGATCTGTCAGAGAACACTACATCTGGGCTGAGCCTTTGTGAGGGTGGTTTCTTATTGTTTTGTGGGAAATGGACTCTGGAGAATCTGATGAAAGCTATGGGCCTTCTCCTCAGAAAAAGGCACATCTGTTCATATGACGCTTTGCATATTATTTCAGGGACTTCACAGATTCCTGGAAACCTGTCTAGTCATGGATCCTGGTTGGACACAGCTGTTATTTGCCAAGCATGGCTGAGAAAAGTTCCCACTGTTATTTTAGCTTATTATTCCAAGTGAAAACCTCAGTACATGTAGAATATTCAATTCTGGGAATATCTTGTGAGTTTTAAAATACAAAGTGGCATTCTGAGGAATGGCTGGAGGTAGGAGACCTGTGAAGAGACTATCTTAATCTTCCAGGCAGAAGACACACCTGGCTTCGTGGGTATAAGACCACTGCAGTCACACAGAATCCTCTATGTTCTTGGCTTAATGCTCAGTGTTGCCATCTTGAAATCCTTTTTTTTTTTTTGAGTTGGAGTCTCACTCTGTCACCCAAGCTGGAGTGCAGTGGCATGCTCACGGCCATGACAGCCTCAACTTGCTGGGTTCAGGCAATCCTTCCACTTCAGCCTTCCAAGTAGCTGGAACTACAGGCTACCACGCCCGGTTAATTTTTTTTTATTTTATTGTAGAGACGAGGTCTTGCCATATTGCCCAGGCTGGTCTCAAACCCATGGGCTCAGGTTGCCACCGCCTCCCAAAGTGCTGGGATTAAGGGTGTAAGCCACTGCACCTAGCTAAAATTTTTTTTTTTTTTTTGAGTTGGAGTCTCACTCTGTCGCCCAGACTGGAGTGCAGTGGCCGCTCCCGGCCACTGTAGCCTCGACCTGCTGGGCTCTGGCGATCCTTCCGCCTCAGCCTTCCAAGTAACCGGAATTACAGGCATGCGCTACCACACCCGGCTGATTTTTTTATTTATTGTAAAAAAGAGGTCT
>NW_007246432.1:177791-178740 GCF_000164805.1 Carlito syrichta
GCTCAGGCAATCCACTCACCTCACCCTCCCAAAGGCGTGGGATTACAGGCTGAGCCACTGAACCTGGCTCTAGCTAAAATTCTTAACAAGATTTGCATTTTCATTTTGCACAAATTATGTAGCCAGTCCTGGAAGAAGACAGGAATGCATTTGAATGCTTACTATGTGAACTGCCAACAATTGCCAGAGCTAGAACTGGGACCTAGGCTGTTTGGGTCTAGACCTGGGGGTCTTAAACTACATCATACTATACTTCCTGTCTTGTGAATCAAGAAGACACTATAGTGAAGCCAGATGCAGTGGCTCATGCCTGTAATCCTAGCACTGTGGGAGACAGAGGCTAGAGGATTGCCTGAGCCCAGAGGTTTGAAATCAGCCCGGGCAACTTGGTGAGATCTTGTCTCTACAATAACTCAAAAAATTAGCCAGATGTGGTGGCACACACCTGTGGTTCCAGCTACTTGGAAGACTGAAGTGGAAGGATCGCCTGAGCCCAGCAGGTTGAGGCTGCAGTTTCCATGAGCACTCCAGCCTGGGGGACAGAGTGAGACTCTGACTTAAAAAAAAAAAAAAAAGAGGACTAGTGAGAGTGGAGAAGGGAAAAAATAAGAAACCCTCTGTTTCTCCCACTACAACACTCCACTTCCTGGCCCTCCTTCCCTCCTATGATCCTCTCAGTACCAATGCCATTTCCTCAAGAAGGCATCTCCTGGCCTCCATACCTAAATTAGGCCTCTCTTATTCTCTCTTTTACTCTTTATCATTCTTTTAGGTACTCATCAAAACTTTATGTATTTATTTGTGGGGTTTTTTTTTTGAGTTGGAGTATCACTCTATTGCCCATACTGGCCACCGCAGCCTCAACCTGCCGGGCTCTGGTGATCCTTCCACCTCAGCCTTCCAAGTAGCTGGAACTACAGGTGCGCACTACCACACCCAGCTAGTTTTT
>NW_007246432.1:178844-180562 GCF_000164805.1 Carlito syrichta
TCAGCCTTCCAAGTAGCTGGAACTACAGGCGCACGCTACCACACCCGGCTCATTTTTGATTTATTGTAGAGATGACGTCTCGCCAAGTTGCCCAGGCGGGTCTCGAACCCGCAGGCTCAGGCAATCCACTCACCTCGGCCTCCCAAAGGTGTGGGATTACAGCCTGAGCCACCGAGCCCGGCTATTTTTCTTAATTTATTTTTAATTTTAATTTTTATTTTTTTGAATTGGAGTCTCACTCGGTCGCCCAGACTGGAGTGCAGTGGCCTCGCCTGCTGGGCTCCCGCCATCCTTCCGCCTCAGCCTTCCGAGTAGCCGGAATTACAGGCACGCGCTACCACGCCCGGCTGATTTTTTGATTTATTGTAGAGATGAAGTCTCTCGAACCCGCGGGCTCAGGCAATCCACTCACCTCAGCCTTCTAAAGGCGCGGGATTACACGCTGGTCCACCGAGCCTGGCCGGTTTTTGGTGGTTTTTTTGAGTCAGAATCTCACGGTAACCCAGGCTGGAGTGCAGTGACACACTCATGGCCACGGCAGCCTCGACCTAGTGGGTTATACTTAGTCTTCCAAGTAGCTGGAACTACAGGCACACACCGCTACTCCCGGCCAATTATTTTATATTCATTGTAGAAATGAAGTCTTGCCAAGTTGCCCAGACTTGTCTCAAGCCCCAGGGCTCAGGCAGTCCTGTCTACCCTACCTCCCAGAGTGCTGAGATTACAGGTGTGAGCTACCACGCCTGGCCTTATTTGTGTTTTTATTTGTTTTAATGACAATCTCTCACAGACTGTGTGTTCAATGAGAGCAAAGACTTTCCCTTATGCCCTTATGCCCAACGGAGAACCTGAAACATAGTAGGTATTTCACAAATATTAGTTGGAAAGCACAATTTATAGAACATACTGGCAGGTCAGATGTCATTGTAGGGCTGCCTGAGGGTGAGGTAGGGATTTCTACTTGGTTGATGCTAATCACTCAGGTGAATACAAAAAGTTAGGAATGGGATGGGAAGGATAAAATGGATATGGGATGTGACCAGTTTGAGTGATTTTGGGGGTGACTTGGAAAAGGCGGACTTCTGCTGGCAAAATTTTTGACTCAATCCCCACTGCAGCCCAGGTTAGGGGCTGCCTACAACCTTCCTGGGCAGACCTCTGCCATCACCCATCCGGCCAGCATGCTTTTGGGAGCCTGTCTGTTCCTGGGCAGGAAACTCCATAGATCTGGTGCACATCTCCTCTTTGGCTCCCAGGGTCCTCAGGAGTGTGTATGGCCGTTAGGGCTCAATAAATGTGAGTAGAAGTAAAGCGCAAAGGAGGGAAATGTGCCCAGGCTCAAGGGGAAGGCTGGGTTGAGGAGCAGCTCTTGAATCAGAAATGGAAATCCAAGTCCAAATAGGGACCCTGAAGTCCCAGAGACAGGGTAGGCCGATGAGCGCCCCAGCACCCTCAGGAGGTCAGGCACAGGGCTAAGTGCTTTATTCCCATGACTAACATGAGCTATTCCTATTGTTCCTACTTTGTTCATGAGAAAACTGAGGCCCAGAGAGGTGAGTGATTTGCCCAAGGTCACAAAGCGAGTGAACAGCGAAGTCCAGATTTGACCCAGGACTGGCAGCCTCCATGCCCAAACTCGTCCCGCTTCACTCCCTGTCTCTCCCCCACTCTCCACCTCCCTACCCCTTCCCTTCCTCCCTCCTCTCCCGCAGCTGCCC
>NW_007246432.1:181150-186456 GCF_000164805.1 Carlito syrichta
GGCCCCGGGCGCGCGGGTGGGGTTGCGTGTCTCTGCGTGTCTGCCGCGAGTGCCCGGGTGGGGGGGTCCGGAGTTACCGAGCGGACGGGCGGAGCCTGCTCCCGCCGGCCCGGCTGTCTCTTTGTGTGCGCGTCTCGTCGCTGTGCCCGGCGCTCCCGGGCCCCCGAGCGCGTCCCGCGTGCGAGTCCCTGGGGCTCCGCGCGTCTGGCCCGCACTGCACGAGTGGCCTCCTGTTGGGGGTGCGCCGCGGGACGGTGGCTCTCTGGGCCTGGGGGTGTGTCTGAGGCTGGCTGGTGGATCCGTTGAGGTGCGTTTCCCTCTAGATCTCTCGTTTCCTGGGACTCCCTTCCTCCTGGTCTCCGCCCCTGTGTGAGTGTTTCTCACAAAGTCTCCGCTCCGGTGTGTGTCCCTCTGGGTTTCCCTTTGGTGTGCCTCTAGATCTCCGACATGTCGGCCCACGTTCATCTGTTTGAGCTGGATCTTGGACTCCAAGAGCCGTCCACTCCTCCTTTGTGCTGTTTCTGCCCCCGTTCGCCCTCCTGACTGAGCAGTCTTGGGGTGGAGACCTGCCTCCCAGGAGAGGTCACGAGGAGCTGCAGGTCCTGGACCGCTTACCCTCCAGGTCCACCCTAGCTGCTTTGATCTGGTCACCGTGGCCGTGGCTTTCATTCCATCCGTCATCAGTTCCTCCGGAGCAGCTCCTTTGCCGGGGCTGGCACCCATGGGTGGGGATACTTGAGATGCCTCGCCCAGTATAGGGAACCCAGGTTTTTGTCTCAGGAGGGCCAGAGGAATGAATTTGGGGCTTAAGGGAACCACCTCTGCTTTGAGTCAGATCCTGGCAGGTGAATTTGGGAGGGTGGTTAAGGATAGCCTGGGGTCTCCTCCCTGCCCTAGAGCTGAGGTCCAACAACTAGGTGGGTTAGAGCTGTGCTTTTCTGGGCAGAGGTTTATGAGGACCTGCTCAGGGTAGTGAGACTCAGGTCTGAGTGTGACCAGGGAACCTGAGCCTCACTCTTGCTAGCATCTGCCCTGGGTGTCCACTCTTGTCTGCATCCATCACCCCTCCCCACCACAGGAGCCAACGATAGTGTGTAGCTAAGCCTTGAGCCTGAATGTGCTTCTTGCTTCTCTCCTCTTGGGGACACCAGCTCCAAACACCATCCACAGACCTGTCAGCCTGGGCAGGGGTAAAAAAGGCCTCAGCTCTGAAGATGGTAGCCTGATACTGGGCAAGTGATTCCCTTGTTGGGCTGCCTCCTCTGCCTGTCTGTTAGATGTTCATCCCTGAGGACTGCAGAGGGGATTAATTAAGAGCAGGTAGAATGGAAACTCCGGAAGGGCAAAGATTGTCTGTTTTGTTCCTTGCTGAATCCCCAGCAGCTGGAACAGTGCCTGGTGCCCCGTTAATACTTGTAGAATAAATGAATGAATCAGTGATTTGGCAACTCATGGCTCATAGCGGAAACACCCTTCTTTATCTACTTTGAGGAACATATAATGCCAAGAAATGTTAAAACATTTCAGAGAATTATTTTTCTGTGTTTATTAAGTTTTAAATTTTAAACTAGGAGCTTTTTAAATGAGAAAAGTAATTATGATATCTATGTTCTAAAAATGAATAAATCAGTAAATCAAACAGGGCAGAAGATGCAAATAAGTTTCCTTCTCTCTATGCCCAGTGCCCTCTCCAAAGGTAAAACTGTTAACAGCTTGTGGCATGCTCATTCTCTGTTGGTGATCATAACACTGGTTAGCTTTGGACAGCCCTTAACTAGGTGCCAGGTATTTCGGTAAGCACTTTTCCATGTACTAACTTATTTATTTATTTATTTAGAATCAGATTCTCACTCTGATGCCCAGGCTGGAGTGCAGAGGCATGATCATAGCCTCCTCAGCCTCCTGAGTATCCGCTGGGACTACAGGTGTGTGCCACCACACTGGCTCATTTGTTTATTTATTGTAGAGACAAGGTCTTGCCATGTTGCTGGCCTCGAACTCCTGAGCTCAGGCAATCCTCTCACCTCGGCCTCCCAAAATGCTGAGATTATAGATGTGAGCCACCGTACCCGGCCCTGTACTAATTTAGTCCTCATAACCACACCACATAAAGTAACTTGCCCAGAGGTCTGCAGGAACTGGCATCCAGGTTTTGACCACAGGCTCTGATCAGTATCCTTTGCTGTTCTTTTTTTTGAGTTGGAGTCTCACTCTGTCGCCCAGACTGGAGTGCAAGTGCAGCGGCCACTCCCGGCCACCGCAGCCTCGATCTGCTGGGCTCCAGCAATCCTTCCGCCTCAGCCTTCCCAGTAGCCGGAATTACAGGCACGCGCTACCACACCCGGCTGATTTTTTGATTTTATTGTAGAGATGAGGTCTTGCTGCCCAGGCGGGTCTCGAACTCGTGGGCTCA
The DNA here is from genome assembly GCF_000164805.1 of Carlito syrichta. Lineage (NCBI taxonomy): Eukaryota > Metazoa > Chordata > Mammalia > Primates > Tarsiidae > Carlito > Carlito syrichta. The sequence goes on from NW_007246432.1 coordinate 183,564, forward strand.
GGTAATCCACTCACCTCAGCCTCCCAAAGGCGCGGGATTACAGGCTGAGCCATCGAGCCCGGCTGCTGTTCTTACAAAATAAGAAGTTCTGGGCCAGGTGCGGTGGCTCACGCCTCTAAACCCAACACTTTGGGAGGCTGAGGCAGGAAGATACTTTGAGCGCAGGAGTTCTCTATCAGCCTGGGCAACGTAGCCAGACCTCATCTCTACCAAAAAAAAAAAATTTAGCCTGACACAGTGGCACTGGACTTCTTGAGTTCAGGATTTTGAGGCTGTAGTGAACTGTGATTGAGCCACTACACTCCATCCTGGGGGACAAGTGAGACCCTGGCTCCAAAAAAAAGTAGTTCTGGTTTGGTCCTGGTAAGTCTGAGGCCCCTTGGGAGATGTCATTCATGGCTCTAGAGAAATGAAGGTGGTAGAGGGGGGCTCCCTGCCTCTGAACTCTCCCCAGCTAAGCAAACTCACTCTTGCCTCAGAGGGTCTCACCAGCACTGGATGAGACCTGGTTGGGACTCTAGTTCTCCCACACCCTGGCTGGGTGGCTTAGGGTGGTTTATGAGATCATTTGTGAGGTGTTCTGAGGAAGGACTGGAAAATTGGTCTCTTGGCTCTGTTGCTCTGTCTGGGCTGATTGCAGAGTGGGTCCCTCCAGCTGTCACTTGCCCCCAGCCTCTGCTACCTGGCATCTTCCATAATGAGCTCCTGGGATGCCGGAATTCACCCGCCTGAGGGGAGAAGGGAGTCTCAGGGTTCTCATCCAACAGACTGAGGGAAAGAAAAAGAGGCTGTTAAATGTCCTTCAGCCGAAAACTTATTTTTCATATGACAGTTAACTATTCCAGTGAATCAGGCCAATTCTAAACACCCTTCTTAGTTGGAATAGACTTGCTTTGGGTGAGAGAATGGGGTGTAACTGTGTTATGAGGGTTAGGGGAAACAGGTGGGGGCTGTGCCTTTCCGGTGGACAAGTGTAGGGTAGAACTTAGGGCTCTGGCATTTTACAGGACAGACCAGGGTTCCATTCCCAGCTCGTGTTATCTTGGTCAAATTGATTACCCTCTCTGAGCCACAATTTTGTCACCTGTTAAATAAAGATAATAGAAACAGTTCCTAGTTCTTAGAGTTGTGAGGGCTAAACCTGTGTCATGAATTTATCACAAAGCTAGGTACAGAGTGAGTATTTGATATACTATAGCTTTTTTTTTTTTTTTTGAGTCAGAGTCTCTCACTCTGTTGCCCAGGCTGGAGTGTAGTGGCATGCTCATGGCCACCGTAGCCTTGACCTGCTGGGCTCAGGCGATCCTTTCACCTCAGCCTTCCAAGTAGCTGGAACTACAGGTGCGCACTACCACACCCGACTTTTCTTTTTTTTATTTATTGTAGAGACAAGGTTTCACCAAGTTGCCCAGGTTGGTCTCTAACCCCCGGGTTCAGGCAGTCCTCTCGCCTCGGCCTCCCAAAGTGCTGGAATTACAGGCCTGAGCCACTGCGCCCAGCCGATAAAGTATAGCTTATTACTGTTGTCTTAGTGAGTCATGTCATTGGATGCTTCCCTGGTATTGTAGCCCAAACACATCCAGGTGTCCCCCTACACTCATTTGCGAGAAGCAGCAGGCAATGGGCACTGAGAGGCAAAAAGCCTGGATTCAAACCCAGCTCTGCTACTGACACCCGGCAAATTTGGGCAAGTCTCTTACCCACTCTTTATTTTTATCTATACTTATTTTTAATTTTTTTGGATTAGAAAATATAGTTTATTTAGAAAGAAAATGAGAGAGAGTGCACGCTTCATCTCTCTAAGGTACGAGAGGGGGCCAAAGCTTAGAAAACATGGTGACGGCCATAGCCCAAAGAGTATATGGCCACACCAGAGTCTAGTAAGGCAATGGCCTATTTTTATTTATTTTTTATTTTTTATTTTTGAGTTGGAGTCTCACTCTGTCGCCCAGACTGTAGTGCAGTGGCCGCTCCTGGCCACCGCAGCCTCGACCTGCCGGGCTCCGGCGATCCTTCTGCCTCAGCCTTCCAAGTAGCTGGAACTACAGGCGTGCGCTACCACGTCCGGCTAATTTTTTTTTTAATTTATTGTAGAGGTGAGGTCTCACCAAGTTGCCCGGGCGGGTCTCGAACCCGCGTGCTCAGGCAATCCACTCACCTCAGTCTCCCAAGGCGCGGGATTACAGGCTGAGCCATCGAGCCCGGCTTTTTATTTTTATTATAGTTTATTTTTTTAGAGACAAGGTCTTGCTCTCATCCAGGCTGGAGTGCAGTGGCTCAATCATAGCTCATTACAGCCTCAAAATCCTGGACTCAAGAAATTCTCCCATTTCAACCTCCTGAATAGCTAGGACTACAGGTATCATCCACCACACCTAACTAATTATTTTCCACTCTTTTTTTTTTTTTAATTGGAAAGTATAATTTGTTTTTCTTTTTTTTTTTTTTTTTGAGTTAGAGTCTCACTCTGTCGTCCAGGCTGGAGTGCAGTGGCACACTCACAGCCACTGCAGCCTCGACCTGCTGGGCTCAGGCGATCCTGCCGCATCAGCCTTCCGTGTAGCTGGAACTACAGTCACACACTACCACGCCTGGCTAATTTATTTTAGAGACAGTCTCATCAGGTTACCCAGACTGAGCTCAGGCAGTCCTCTTGCCTCGACCTCCCAAAGTGCTGGGATTACAGGCTTGAGCCACTGCGCCCAGCCCTGGGTTGAGTGATTTTTAAACCTCTCTTCCTCACTCTTTTTTTTTTTTGAGTTGGAGTCTCACTCTGTTGCCTAGACCTTAACCTGCTGGACTCCTTTGATCTTTCTGCCTCAGCCTTCCAAGTAGCCGGAACTACAGGCGCGCGCTACCACGCCCAGCTGATTTTTTGATTTATTGTAGAGAT